>NC_088396.1:36736015-36826015 GCF_034236695.1 Oncorhynchus nerka | reverse complement strand
TAGAGAGAGCGAGAGCTAGAGAGAGCGAGCGAGCTAGAGAGAGAGCGAGCGAGCTAGAGAGAGAGCGAGCGAGCTAGAGAGAGAGCGAGCGAGCTAGAGAGAGAGCGAGCTAGAGCGAGAGAGCGAGCGAGATAGAGAGCGAGCGAGCTAGAGAGAGAGCGAGCGAGCTAGAGAGAGCGAGCTAGAGAGCGCGAGCGAGCTAGAGAGAGAGCGAGCGAGCTAGAGAGAGAGCGAGCGAGCTAGAGAGAGCGAGCGAGCTAGAGAGAGCGAGCGAGCTAGAGAGAGGGAGAGGGAGCTAGAGAGAGCGAGAGCGAGCTAGAGAGAGGGAGAGCGAGCTAGAGAGAGGGAGAGCGAGCTAGAGAGAGAGAGCGAGCTAGAGAGAGAGAGCGAGCGAGCTAGAGAGAGCGAGAGAGAGAGAGCGAGGGAGCGAGCTAGAGAGAGCGAACTAGAGAGAGAGCGAGCTAGAGAGCGAGCGCGAGCTAGAGAGCTAGAGCTAGAGAGCGAGAGCTAGAGAGAGCGCGAGCGAGCGAGCTAGCGAGAGAGCGAGCGAGCGAGCTAGAGAGAGCGAGCGAGAGAGAGAGAGCGAGCTAGAGAGAGAGAGCGAGCGAGCTAGAGAGAGAGCGAGCGAGCTAGAGAGAGAGCGATGCGAAGCTAGAGAGAGCTAGAGAGAGAGCTATAGAGAGTGAGCTAGAGAGAGAGAGCGAGCGAGCTAGAGAGAGATCGAGCGAGCTAGAGAGAGATCGAGCGAGCTAGAGAGAGCTAGAGAGAGAGCTAGAGAGAGAGCTAGAGAGAGAGCTAGAGAGAGAGAGAGCTAGAGAGAGAGCTAGAGAGAGCTAGAGAGAGAGCTAGAGAGAGAGCTAGAGAGAGAGCTAGAGAGAGAGCTAGAGAGAGAGCTAGAGAGAGAGCGAGCTAGAGAGAGAGCGAGCTAGAGAGAGAGCGAGCTAGAGAGAGAGAGAGCTAGAGAGAGAGAGAGCTAGAGAGAGAGAGAGCGAGCGAGCGAGCTAGAGAGAGAGCGAGCGAGCGAGCTAGAGAGAGAGCGAGCGAGCTAGAGAGAGAGAGAGCGAGCTAGAGAGAGAGAGAGCGAGCTAGAGAGAGAGAGAGCGAGCTAGAGAGAGAGAGAGCGAGCGAGCGAGCTAGAGAGAGAGCGAGCTAGAGAGAGAGCGAGCTAGAGAGAGAGCGAGCTAGAGAGAGCTTGTAGCGTCATACCCAAGACTAGAGGCTGTACTGCCCACTCCCTCATAGGGACTGCCCACTCCCTCCCTCATAGGGACTGCCCACTCCCTCCCTCATAGGGACTGCTCACTCCCTCCCTCATAGGGACTGCCCACTCCCTCCCTCATAGGGACTGCCCACTCCCTCCCTCATAGGGACTGTTCACTCCCTCATAGGGACTGTTCACTCCCTCATAGGGACTGTTCACTCCCTCATAGGGACTGTTCACTCCCTCATAGGGACTGTTCACTCCCTCATAGGGACTGTTCACCCCCTCATAGGGACTGTTCACCCCCTCATAGGGACTGTTCACCCCCTCATAGGGACTGTTCACTCCCTCATAGGGACTGTTCACTCCCTCATAGGGACTGTTCACTCCCTCATAGGGACTGTTACGCCATATGATAATGCTTAGCATTCCGTATCTAATTTAACCGTGTAACAGTGCTAAATTCGTCCAGCAAACTTCTGACTGATATGCAGACAGTTTTTCCTCAAAGCAAAGCAGGTAGCTATCCCGGCAATAATAAAATGACAGTGATGGGCTTGGCTTTTCTCTAGAAACCACAGCAGCAAACATGCAGCGAGCCAGGCTCTAATAATGGACTGAAGCCTCAGTATATAACTTCATGGCGTTCCGTAATGACTGGTGAAGCAGTCAAGCCTTACTGCCTAATCTTGTGTATTATATGAAAACTAAGATAGAATAATAACCCACCCACCATGGTTGGAAAATGCTTACTTCTGAGCCAAACTGAGCTAGAACAGATTACGGTTCTCAACAGCATTCCATTCAAAACAGGCATGAACAAAAATGACGTTCTAAACTCCATAAAATAATCCGCATCATCGAACCACCTCAGAATCCCAAGACACTGTGTGCAGTGAAGGAGACTAAACTGCCTGTAACTTAATCCACTTTTCCCCTCCTTGGACTGGTCATCAAACTAAAAAAAGGTGTCTACACCAGCGATGGCCTACCACCTCCCACTAGGATGGCCCACCTTGGTCATCAGCACCTCACAGCCTGTTGAACCTCAGGCCACACAGCCGGGGACGGCTCCTGTACGTGAAGCTTGAGGAGGCCTGTAGTCTTGACAGTATTGGAATGTTTGGTTTCTTAAATGTGATTTTTATTATCACTCATTGAGTGCATGTTGTTGCTCGGCCACGAGACACTTGCGTTCAGCCTGCATGGCCAATGCAGCACATGCAACGATGTTGATGAGTACGATGCGGTTTCCACTTTGCTTCTAAATATAAATTCACAAGCTTTCTATAATTACACTATTAGATTGTGTTTCTTACATCTGGCTAGCTAATAAATGTACTGAATCAGCGCAAACGCAGCTATCCAGCCTGATACCAGTGATGGTGTAGGCGTAAATCTACATGTTTGTGCAACACTATCTTATAAATTAAAAGAGGAATAGGTGAAGCATGACTGTTAGCTATATGAAGCAGCTAAGAGAAAACATTTCATGTAACCAAAGATGATAGGGTCCCCTAGGAAACACTGACCAATACTTTAGTTCCTTCCCTGTCACAATAACCCCTCCTTGCCATTTTCATTCATTGTCATGTCAAACACTATTGTGTTTGTGCCCACTATTACTGCTATCGAATTAGAACGAATCATTAATTTTCCATGATTCCAATCGTTCACTCACGTGTTTTAATTTAAAATCACAAGTCAAATTCCAAAATTTGGTTAAAAATAAAGCCTCGATTTTTTTGGGCCCATATCGTGCAGCCCATGTGGCAGTGTGGAAATGATCTCAAATGAGTGCAGGAAATGCAGAAATGGATAAAAATGCAGAATGCTTTTTTTGGTTGAAGTTTATTTAAACAGTATAAAACAAATCAAAACAGAGAGCGACCCATTGAAATCACTTAGAATGTATGTGGTGCCACCCTAGGGTTACACACTACAAAGCCAAATGTAGAACTTGCATTATTCCAAAAACATAAAATACAATGACATGATATTTTGTCCAGCCCTTAAATCAGAATCATTGTAATCATGTAGACAGTAGGATCAAACCATGCATTGATGAATTAACTAATGGCTTCTTATCATTCATATAAATCACAACTACAGGCCTACATCAGGATGATGTGCCTAGTGCAAACCATTGGAACACTTCGATACTCTTTTTATTTCACTCTTGATCCTTTCAGGTTTGCATGAAAATTGTGTGTGCATGTGTTATTTAATTTCAATGTAAATACCCAGTATCCTTTTGGGTCACGGAGGAAAGGACCACATGGCTGAGCAGAGCTTCATGTGTGCGGATCTTGTTAAGCCAAGTAAATGTTTCTTTCATTTAATCTTGTTGTTTTACTGCATGGTCGACTTTTGAAAGAACAGGTTGGTGTAGTAAAAACTCTACCACATTGTCCACAAGCTGTAGTAATACATACTGCCTTTCCTGTCGAGCAGATTCAACTCCCCAGTTAGTCATAGCCCACTGTTGTCTTTTGTGACTTGTAGATCTGATAATGGTAATCGAGGGAAATGGCTTTAGATTCAAATCAACACCATCCCAAATACTGGCCTAGGTACTCCTGAGCCCGCACTCATAAGGCATCTCAGAGTAGGAGTGCTGATCTAGGATCAGGTTCCCCTGTTCATATGTTATTGTGATCCAAAGGCAACACTGATCCTAGATCAGCACTCCTACTCGGAAGAATACAGGCCCAGTCCAGCACTAAATATTATGTGCCATTCCTCATCCAGTATCAACAGCAATAGTCCATCTAGAGCCCTTCAAACTCAACTTTGGACCTCGATACCAGTTCCACTGCATTGTTTTCATTGTTCCCCTGTAATCAGGGACTGATTTAGGCCTGGGACACCAGGTGGATGCAATTCATCATCAGGTAGAACATAAAACCACCAGGCTCCGGACCTCGTAGGGTCCAGTTGAATACCCCTGGTCTAGAGTAGGTTTCTATTACATAAAGTGCCTTTAGAAAGTATTCATACCCCTTGATTTGTTCCACATTTTGTTGTGTTACAGCAGCGTTTCTCAAACACGGGTCCCAAGTGCCGAGTTTAGGAAACCCTGTGAGACAATTTGAATTCAAAATGTATTAAATAGACCCCCCCTCACACAGTTACACACAATACCCCATAATGACAAGGTGAAAACATGTTTAGACATTCTTGCAAATGTATTGAAAATTAAATACAGAAATCTAATTTACATTAGTCACACCCCTTTGCTATGACACTCCAAATTAAGCGCAGGTGCATCCAATTTCCTTTGATCAACCTTGAGACATCACTACAACTTGGGAGTCCACCTGTGGCCAATTCAATTGTTTGGGTATGATTTAAAAAGAAACACCGGTCTATATAATGTTCACACAGTTTACAGTGCATATCAGAGCAGAAACAATCATGAAGTCGAAGGAACTGTCCGGAGATCTCTGAGATAGAATTGTGATGAGGCATATATCTGGGGAAGGGTATAAAACAATTTCTAGAGTGTTCTGGAGCTGGCCAGCCAACCAAATGGAGCAATCGGACAAGAAGGACTTTGGTCAGGGAGGTGACCATGAACCCAATGACTAATCTGACAGAACTACAGAGTTCCTTGGCTAAAATGAGATCACCTGCCAGAAGGACAACAGTCTCTACAGCACTTCACCAACCTGGGCTTTACCAGACAGTGACCAGATGGAAGCCACTCCTGAGCAAAATTACTTTACGATCAAGACACGCAGGTTGAAATATCAAAACGGACTCTGAACAAACTATATTCATTTGGGGACAGGTCGAAAAGCATTATATGTTTAGCTAGCTAGCTTGCTGTTGCTAGATAATTTGTCCTGGGATATAAACATTTGGTTGTTATTTTACCTATAATGCATAAGGTCTTCTACTCCGACAATTAATCCATGGATAAAATGGTAAACCGAGTTTGTTTCTAGTAATCTCTCCTTCATTAGGCTTCTTCTTTGGACTTTATATGGCGGTTGGCAAGCAACTTGAAGGTGTATTACCACCACCAACTGGACTGGAGTGTGGACATCAGTTCAGCTCTCAATCACCCATGTGGGTATATTCTCCTGAAAACCAATGAGGAGATGGGAGAAGCGGGTTTGCATAGAACCAAGACCTACTTTAGCGCCTGGCTACGCAGATGCGCATTAGCAGTGTGGATGCAATGATTGAATAATATGTATATATTTATTTTGAAGCAGGCGGTGTGGTCAGCATGTTAAAGTGGGGCAAATAATTCCATTCCATTCCAGACCCAAACATACAGCCAAACCATCACTAACATGGTTTCAGAATAAGAATGTGAACATCCTTGAGTGGCACAGCCAAAGCCCAGACTTGAATCACATTGAAAATCTGTGGAAAGACTTGAAGATTGCTGTTCACCACCGCTCCGTATCTAACTTAATAACATCTACAAGGAAGAATATCCCCAAATCCAGATGTGCAAAACTAATACACCCAAGATGACTCAAAGCTGTAATCGCCACCAAAGGTGCTTCTACAAAAGTATTAACTCAGGGGTGTGCATATGTAACAGTATAACTTTAGACCATCCCCTCGCCCATACCCGGGCGCGAACCAGGGACGAAGCATCGTTACCCATCGCTCCACAAAAGCCGCGGCCCTTGCAGAGCAAGGGGAACCACTACTTCAAGGTCTCAGAGCAAGTGACGTCACCGATTGAAACGCTATTTAGCGCGCACCGCCGCTAACTAGCTAGCTGTTTCACATACTTATGTAAATGAGATCTGCATTTATTTATAACATTTACAAACAATGTTTTCACTTTGTCATTATGGGGTATTGTGTGTAGATGGGTGAGATAAACATGTTTTTGTATCCTTTTAGAATTCAGGCTGTAACAAAATGTGGAATAATTCAAGGGGCATGAATACTTTGAAGACACTGTAGCGCAAAGTTATAAAGATAGATAACTCAAGCCTCCTTGCCTGTAGTGATGCATGTCTGCTCTGTATACCAGCTTGGCTAAGGCAAAGACACGTTAATGTTCTATTCAAATGCGTTTCCCTACCAAACATTAACATCTACCTTAGGGAATTGATGTTCACTTCATTAAAAACAAGCCTGTTGATCACATACATCTTTCTTTGACTGCATTAGGGTCTTTCTATAAACTAGGGTAGCAGTGTGGATTTCCTACAGATGTTCATACTACAAGTCATTGATAATAATGGTGAAGCCAACTTGTGTATTATCAATACCTTAAAAATCATTCAGGGCGGGTGGCAAGTGTCATACAGAATCTGAAAAACGGATGTATATAGTGACCGACTTTTCCAGCTATTTTCAACCCTGACTATGGCATTTCCTCAGATTTCAGTCGTTGTGAAATGGAGTGACCGACAGGTTTGACGTGTGGCAGTGGTCTGGACTCGGTGGTCTCACGTTACACTGAGCAGGTGGTTAGTCAACAAAACAAAGACTGAATGACCGGTCCAGATGGTCTGACAGGGACAGGAGGATTAAGATCAATGTATGAAGCGTTTAGTTTGGGCCATGACAGACAGCCACTTCTGGACCATTCAGAGAAACCGCCCCAATAAAGGGATTAATCCGTTTCGTTTCAGCCTAACTAGTGGCTGTTCCCTAAATGGCACCCAACTCCCTACATAGTTCACTACTTTTGATCAGAGCCTCTGGTCAAAAGTAGTGCATTATGTGTAGGGAATAGGGTGCCATTTGGGACACATACTAGGAGAACAATGGTTTGTATCTATGTTGAGCTATACCCCATCTATTCCTCTTAGCTCAATAGTTTAGCATCAGGTTAGATGTGTGTTTATAGCCACTGACTTTTCCTGCCATGTTATAACTCTGGACTTTGAACATTCCTACAAACTAAGTCTGACTAGCAAGTGATATGAGAAACATTAAGCACTGTCAGGAAACTTTTTCTTTAAATCTGTGAATAAGTTGTATCTTTTATCAATGTTTATAATGAGTATTTCTGTAAAATCACCAAATGTTTTGGAATCAAAACATTACTGCACGTAACGCGCCAATGTAAACTGAGATTTTTGGATATAAATATGCACATTATCGAACAAAACATACATGTATTGTGTAACATATGTCCTATGAGTGTCATCTGATGAAGATCAAAGGTTAGTGATTCATTTTATCTATATTTCTGCTTTGTGACTCCTATCTTTGGCTGGAAAAATGTCTCTTTTTACATGGCTATGACCTAACATAATCATATGTTGTGCTTTCGCTGTAAAGCATTTTTGAAAATCG
The DNA here is from genome assembly GCF_034236695.1 of Oncorhynchus nerka. Lineage (NCBI taxonomy): Eukaryota > Metazoa > Chordata > Actinopteri > Salmoniformes > Salmonidae > Oncorhynchus > Oncorhynchus nerka. The sequence continues at coordinate 36,818,532 of NC_088396.1, read as the reverse complement.
GACACAATAGGTAGATAAAGATGTTCATCTTTTATTTGCTGTATTGGACTTGTTAATGTGTGAAAGTTACATATTTCTAAAAATATTTTTTTTAAATCAGCGGAATGTTGTCAAGGGGTTCCTTGAGCGGAAAAGGTTAACCGACTTGCCTAGATAAATAAAGGTTAAAGTAAAATAAAATAAAAATGTAAATGTCCTTTTCTTTAAAGAACAAGGACATTTCAAAGTGACCCCAAACGTTTGAAAGGTTGTCTATGTCAGAGCAAAAACCAAGCCATGAGGTCAGTGGAGCTCAGTGACAGGATTGTGTCGATGCACAGATCTGGGGAAGGGTACCAAAAATGTTTTGCAGCATTGAGCAAGAACACAGTGGCCTACATCATTGTTAAATCGAAGAAATTTGGAACCACCAAGACTCTTCCTAGAGCTGGCCGCCCAGCCAAACTGTGCAATGAGGGGGTGGGCCTTGGTCAGGGTGGAGACCAAGAACCCAATCAGGGATTTATGGTAGAGTGGCCAGATGGAAGCCACTCCTCAGTAAAAGGCACATGACAGCCTACTTGGAGTTTACCAAAAGGCACCTAAAGGACTCAGACCATGAGAAGCAAGAGTCTCTGGTCTGGTGAAACAGAGCTTGAGAGGATCTGCATAGAACAAATGGGAGAAACTTGGCAAATACAGGTGTGCCTGTATTTGTAATAGATCTGCAAAAAATGTCTAGAAACCCATTGTTTCTTTGTCATTATGGGGTATTGTGCATAGATTGATGATGGAAAAAAAACGATTGAATCAATTTTAGCATAAGACTAACGTAACAAAATATGGGAAAGGTTAAGTGGTCGGAATACTGAATTTGCTAACTGGAGCACTTCTTTTAAACAAGACTGATGACACTGGTGGAAGAGAGAAACTGCAGGCAAGAGAAAGACCGTAAACATAACAGCTATAGGGTCTGGAGACAGAGTGGAAAACATCCAGTAAGGAGCTTACCAAAAGCAAACAGCTGGACACATCTGCGGTCACAGAGTTACTGCATTTGGAGAGAAAGAAGAGAAAAAGGGGGTTCTGGAAGAGTAGCAGGCTCTTTGGAGTGTAAGTGCTTGTGTAAATAAAATACCCTTTCCTTTGTTTGTCTGTGAGAAGCCGGTCATTTCTGGGACAGCTAAAGGGCCTCTCTCTCGCCCCCCTCTCCCTTAGAGAGCCATAGAGTGTCTGCTGCAGCCCAGGGAGACAGCAGGCAGGCAAGCTAATTGACAAATGCAGTCCTTTGTTTTACTGTGGCTGAGTAGCAGGGCCTACGGGCTGGTTCTGGCACCGCTGTGGAGGGACAGACAGCCATCCGCTGGAGTGTGGCACAACACAGGGTCTGAGGCGCAGCCCCCCACTAACCAACTGCCTGTATGACAAAATAAGGGCTAGTGTGTAGGTCTGCAGCACAGCATGTCCTCCATCTCATTACTGGTTCATTTGGTTGAACTGTAGTTGTTCAACCATACTGGTCCATGGAAATCACAAAGGGACCAGTAAACTGAACTCAGAGGCAAAACCAAAACCTCTCCACCAACCTACTGTCCGACATGTGGATTGTTTCTGTTGGGCTCAAATATTTCTGATGGTGTGCACCAAACAATGCTGTTCACTTGTGTGTTTGACATTTTGCCTGAAACATCAAGTCTTTATAAAACAACAGGGGGCCTTTGTTGCTTGTGGCCTCAACTTTGACAAAAAGATGCAACCTACACAACAACATGCCAGCAGTGGGGTGGAGGTAGACGGCTCTTAACAAAGACCGGGTGGAAGAAGGACCTAGGCCAGGGACTCACATGTGTGGGCTGAGCTCGTAGAAGTTCCTGTTGCGATACTCCTCCACCTTCTCTGGTGTGAAGATAGACAAAGTCCTGTAGGGGTTCATGGAGATCACCACACTGCCGATGTATGTCTGCAGAGAGAGAAAACAAGACATCAGGGTATGGATATGCAGTAAGTAGTAGTGTTTAGACATTTGTGACAATAGAGATCACCACAACCCCTGTGTTTCTGGGGGTTGAGAGAAAGAGAGAGAAAGACACGAGAGGGAGAGATGAGAGGGAGAGACGAGAGGGACTTCAGGAGGTGAAGTGACCATAAAGTGTAAGAGTGAGAAAGAACAAGAGTTGATTGCTCTCAGGGTGTTTAGCTAGATGCCTCAAGTGGTGTAGGAGATAGAGTAGTGTTCAGAGAGTTTGAATCTCAGGTAGGGCATACTGCTGTGGTGTCTGAAAGTGATAACATGCCCAGATCTGCTCTCGGGGAAGCACTGAGGTGAAAGGAGTTTCATTTCTGCCTCCCTCAGCTCTTCCCAGCTGGGAATTCCATCATGTTGCGTTTAATTAGGCATGCTGAAACCGGAGTGGAAGAAGCACAGAGACAAGAGACATAAAAGCTAAGGAAATATGTGTGGAATCCTGGGATGCGGTGGTAGGAGAACACCGCTTTGAGCAGTGGATGGGCAACAAAGGTTAAGTTGCCACAGAGGTGTCTGGTAGATGGAGAAATGTAGGGTCAGAGGGTGGTGGGGGAAATGACTGTGTATATATATATATAATGGACAAAGCAATCGGTCACGACACCATTCATTCCTATGTGTAGACTCAACAGCGCATTGAAACCATATGAAGTCTGTTAAGATGGTGTCTCATGGAGACATAACATAGCAGTTTTAACTACTCCAGGAAGTGACTTTGCAGGCTAGGTAAGCGCTGCCCCCTCATTGAGTATCTCAAGTTGAAGGCCGACCAGGGTACTGCAGGATGCCATTAGCAACTTAATTATCCTTATAACTTTTTGTGTGATTTTAAAATAAAATCAGTTCAATGACATTCGTCAAATCAAATTCTTGGTCACATGAACAGAATACAACAGGTGTAGACTTGACCGTGAAACACTTACGAGCCCATTCAAAACAGTGCAGACTTAAGAAAAATAATTTGCTAAAAAAACAATAACAAGGCTATTAGAAGAAATGATTGGTACTGTGATTACGTTTTATTTCCACGAAGATGGCAATTTTTCCATTCACTATAATGGGGGGATCCTGTTTTCTGCTAACAATGCCTGTAGTACTGTGGTCGGTCTTGAACTTCCGTGGCTTCAAGGAGAGGGGGTAGTCGTTCTGAGACTTCTTCACCAATAGTGATGGCTGATATCAGACACTGAATTCAAGGAATTGGAACTAAGATTTAGTCGGAAGGAAAAATTGGTAAGCTTGGCAACATTAGCATAGCCGGCGCAATCTCTTGTGCTGTGTTTACATGGTTTGAGGTAGATAGCATACCGGATGTCATCACTTTCAAAGAGAGCACAATGGTAAATGCCGTCGAGGCTGGCGGTGAATGCCGTCAGTCGCCACGGTAGACAGAACTTGCCGCCAGAGTTCAAATATTTAAACTTTTGCCATTGCATTGTTTTCTACCGGATGTTCGGATTTTGTTTGTTAAGTGAAATCACCATAGCAACATACCATCGTGCTGGATTGCTTTGGTCGTTACAGTCTTTCTTGCTTTGTTGTCCTTGCCGACTGGCATGAAGGTTTTTACTTCCCTGGTCTAAATACAGCATTAGAGCATTCTCTATGTACAGTCAATCTTATTTCCTTTCAATTCACATTCAGAAAAACATGAACTTATGCACTTTGCAATTACTGCTCAGAGAATGTTAAGAATGATACATAACTACTTCATATTTGACATTTTCTGAGCTCCATGTCTTACTGCAGTGTGTGGGTGACGAAAGTTAGTTCTTTCTGAAAGAGCACCACGTAATCATCAGTCAAACTGAAAACATTACTTTGACCACACTGCAATTTCAGTTGGTTCTAAACAACTCCTGGTCCTCTTCCCTTCTCTGTTATAATGGAAGTTAAATAACACAATCAAAAGAACCAGACCTTCTCCATGTCAGACCACATCCTACAGCCAAAAAGTACATGGGAGGCATAATCAACTGCGTGGAGAAGCCGAGGCGAGTTCAGACAAAGACAAATGGAGTGTGCAAAATAAAAACACTAGGGTCGCTGTTAGATGGCCATCAGATGTGTACAGGGCCGTTAAGGCAATGATAAGGAGGCAGCCAAAGGCCTTCTTAGTCTCAACAGGAAGATCTCTGGCCATTGATCTTATTAACTGAAAGCCAGAGTCAAAGTATGACCAACAATACTAGTAATCAGATGATAATGAATATGACTGTTAGTCCCATACAAGAGTGTGCAGTGGTGATCTCCCGCCTCCCATACAAAACAAGGGGGCAATTTCAAAGCTAGCCCTTTCAAGTTCAGGATGAAAGTTAGGCAGTGATGAGTTAATTACAGAAACAATTACAAAGTCTCCTTGCAGAACTTGGTAATTACAAGTTCAAAAGAGGAAAATAAAATACTTTCCCGTTCCAAGCTAAGCATCATAATCCAGACAGTCTAACAGTCTAATTAGATCTAATATATAACAAGGCAAGACCTTTTCAAGGGAATGTGTGTAGTCAGAGGAAATGTCAAGCCTAAATTTACATTAAAAAAATGTGTCTGTTTGGCTTGGCTCATCAAAACAGATGGATGACATCAGAAGGGATCATGGGCAAAATCAGGCTTGAAATGGTTAAAAATGTGATTTTCCTGCAGTAATGAGATACTTCCATCTAAATCCCAGGAACACAAATCCAAGGAGGGGATGTTGTGGGCAGTGTCATGTGACACTAGGGGTTGGCATGACAACTGGTAAGGGATGAAAAAACCAAGCAAGAAAGAAAATTGACAGCATAATAAGAAGGGACACTGACCTGACGGGCCAGCTAGGGATTAGTAGCTAAATGTAGGCTGCAGCCGGCCAGCCAGTCAGGCAGGTTAAACCACTCCTGGCTAGGCCACTAGTTGTGGAGGAAGGCCACACCCAAATGTTATTACTACAGACTAAGACCAACCATATGCTTTAGGCCCACCTCTATGTCACTGACTGACCACTCTGTATGTTTCCACTCCGTACTCAGCTGTTGCATTGCTGAAAATAACTTGGCGAAGTAAGCTTGTTGTGCATATGGAACATTTCTGGGATATATTATTTAGACTCGTGAAACGTGGGACCAACACTTGACATGTTGCGTCAAGATTTTTGTTCAGTGCAGTTTGACATCTCGTTTGTTGAGAGTCAATACAACACATTCTGAATTTACAGCTTGTGACAGAAATTTGAGTAGAGTTATGATGTCAAACACATATCCCCACAGGAAGCTGTATGAACTCAACTAGAATATCATGAAGCCGAGGGAGCCTGCCAATCACAGCTCAGTATGGTGACGACATTCTCTGGGCTCTGGCTTGGCTCTGTCCTAGTCAGTAGTGGAGAGAACCAGAGCAATAATCAGAGGCTGAGGTCTGGATACGCTGACCCACAGAGATGCAGTGTTCCTGGGACCAGAGCCCTGAGCCCTCATCCAGCCTCTCTATTCAAGACACGGGTTCAAATATACAATTTGAAATCATTAAATTATTTGAAATCATCATCATCATGTCTTTGCTTGATTGATCTTACAAGACCAATAGAATAGTCCTAAAACTGTAAACCCTGACCATTTGGCACTCCAGGCAGGCAGGAGCAAAAGCTCAAAGTATTTGAAACATTTCAAATAGTATTTGAACCCAGGTCTGCTCCAATCAGTCAAGTGAAGCAGCCACAGAGCCAGCTCTCCAGAGTCCTCCCTGGAGCTTTGGATGTTCTGCCTCATTTGAGACATCTACATTCTTCAGTGATGTGATTTATTGATTGGTAAACTCAAGGGTTCTGTGGTGAGGTTTCTGTATCTGTGCCACTGTTTAAGGAGTAAAATTAATAGGTTTAAGCACATAGCTAGCAGTGAGTTTAGGAACAATGAATTATGTATCTGCAGAAGTAGACGGCTTGTCTGTTTCTCTAGGCTAAATGTAAGCATACACTTTTAGTGAAATTGAGGGAACAAAGATAAAGCTGAACCACAGCATTGAGACTAACTGGGTTTTGTCCCAGCAGCCTCTGTCAAATACATTTGAATATTTGCATACATTCAAGCATCACGTACATTTAACACACACACACACACAGAGTTTAAATGTATTTGGCAAAGGTGCATGTAAACTCAGTTTCTCAATTCCTGACATTTAATCCTAGTAAAGATTCTATGTCTTAGGTCAGTTAGGATCACTGCTTTATTTTAAGAATGTGAAATGTCAGAATAATAGTAGTGTGATTTATTTCAGCTTTTATTTCTTTCATCACATTCCCAGTGGGTCAGAAGTTTACATGCATTCGATTAGTATTTGGTAGCATTGCCTTAAAATTGTTTAACTTGGGTCAAATGTTTCAGGTAGCCTTCCACAGGCTTCCCACAATAAGTTGGGTGAATTTCGGCCCATTCCTCCTGACAGTGCTGGTGTAACTGAGTCAGGTTAGTGGGCCTCCTTGCTCACACACGCTTTTTGAGTTCTGCCCACATATTTTCTATAGGATTGAGGTCAAGGCTTGTGATGGCCACTCCAATACCTTGACATTGTTGTCCTTAAGCGATTTTGCCACAACTTTGGAAGTATGCTTGGGGCCAATGTCCTTTTGCAAGACCCATTTGCAACCAAGCTTCAACTTCCTGATTGATGTCTTGAGATGTTGCTTCAAAATATCTATATAATTTCCCTACCTCATGATGCCATCTATTTTGTGAAGTGCACCAGTCCCTCCTGCAATAAAGCACCCCCACAACATGATGCTGCCACCCCCAGTTAACGTAGTGTATGTAAACTTCTGACCCACTGAAATTGGGACACAGTGAAGTAATCTGTCTAAACAAGTGTTGGGAAAATGACTTGTGTCATGCACAAAGTAGTTGTTCTAACCGACTTGCCAAAACTATAGTTTGTTAACTGGAAATTTGTGGAGTGGTTGAAAAACGAGCTTTAATGACTCCAACCTAAGTGTATGTAAACTCCGACTTCAACTGTACATACTCATTCAAGGATTTTTCTTTATTTTACTATTTTCTACATTGTAGAATAATAGTGAAGACATCAAAACTATGAAAGAACACATATGGAATCATGTAGTAACCAAAAATGGTGTCAAAAAAAAACTAAATATATTTTATATTCCTCAAAGTAGCCACCCTTTGCCTCGATGACAGCTTTGCACACTCTTGGCATGCTCTCAACCAGCTTCATGAGGCAGTCACCTAGAATGCATTTCAATTACCAGGTGTGCCTTGTTAAAAGTTAATTTGGAATGAACTTTAATGGATTTTCTTTCCTTAATGTGTTTGAGCAAACCAGTTGTGTTGTGACAAGGTAGTGGTAGGGGAGCCCTATTATGTGGTGTGGGGGCTGTGCTTTGGCAAAGTGGGTGGGGTTATATCCTTCCTGTTTGGCCCTGTCCGGGGGTGTCATCGGATGGGGCCACAGTGTCTCCTGACCCCTCCTGTCTCAGCCTCCAGTATTTATGCTGCAGTAGTTTGTGTCGGGGGGCTAGGGTCAGTTTGTTATATCTGGAGTACTTCTCCTGTCCTATTCGGTGTCCTGTGTGAATCTAAGTGTGCGTTCTCTCTCCTTCTCTCTTTCTTTCTCTCTCTCGGAGGACCTGAGCCCTAGGACCGTGCCCCAGGACTACCTGACGTGATGACTCCTTGCTGTCCCAAGTCCACCTGACTGTGCTGCTGCTCCAGTTTCAACTGTTCTGCTTTATTATTATTATTCGACCATGCTGGTCATTTATGAACATTTGAACATCTTGGCCATGTTCGGTTGTAATCTCCACCCGGCACAGCCAGAAGAGGACTGGCCACCCCACATAGCCTGCTTCCTCTCTAGGTTTCTTCCTAGGTTTTGGCCTTTCTAGGGAGTTTTTCCTAGCCACCGTGCTTCTACACCTGCATTGCTTGCTGTTTGGGGTTTTAGGCTGGGTTTCTGTACAGCACTTTGAGATATCAGCTGATGTACGAAGGGCTATATAAATAAATTTGATTTGATTTGATATTATGGCAAGAACAGCTCAAATAAGCAAAGAGAAATGACAATCCAGTCAGTCAATCAGGAACATTAAGAACTTTGAAGTTTCTTCAAGTGCAATCGCAAAAACCATCAAGCACTATGATGAAACTAGTGCTCATGAGGACCGCCACAGGAAAGGAAGACCCACAGTTACCTCTGCTGCAGAGGATAAGTTCATTAGAGTTACTAGCCTCAGAAATTGCAGCCCAAATAAATGCTTCAGAGTTCAAGTAAGACATCTCAAAAATCAACTGTTCTGAGGAGACTGTGGGAATCCGGCCTTCATGGTTGAATTGCTACAAAAGAGAACTCCTACCACAGGACACCAATAAGAAGAAGAGACTTGCTTGGGCGCAAGCAATGGACATTAGACCGGTGGAAATCTGTTCTTTGGTCTGATGTGTGATGGTGCTTTGCTGGTGACACTGTCAGTGATTTATTTAGAATACAAGACACACTTAAGCAGCATGGCTACCATGGCATTCTGCAGAGATAAACCATCCCAACTGGTTTGAGCTTAGTGGGACTATCATTTGTTTTTCAACAGGACAATGACCAACACACTTCCAGGCTGTGTACAGCTTCTACCCCCAAGCCACAAGACTCCTGAGCAGCTAATCAAATGGCTAACCAGACTATTTGCATTGCTGTCCCCCCCTCGCACACACACACGCTCCTGCTACTCTCTTATTATCTATGCATAGTCACTTTAATAACTCTACCTACACATACTACCTCAACACTGGTGCCCCCGCACATTGACTGTGCCGGTACACCCCGCTATTTACTGCTGCTTTTTAATTATTTGTTATTCTTAAAAAATATATATTTTCTTTAAACTGTATTGTTGGTTAAGAGCTTGTAAGTAAGCATTTCACTGTAAGGTGAAACCTGTTGTATTCGGCGCATGTGACAAATAAATTAAATTGTAAGGGCTATTTGACCAAGAAGGAGAGTGATGGAGTGCTGCATCAGATGACCTGACCTCCACAATCAGCCAACCTCAACCCAACTGAGATGGTTTGGGATGAGATGGACCGCAGAGTGAAGGTTAAAGCAGCCAACAAGTGCTCAGCACATGTGGGAACTCCTTCAAGATTGTTGGAAAAGCATTCTAGGTGAAGCTGGTTGAGAGAAAGCCAAGGGTGTGCAAAGCTGTCATTAAGACAAAGGGTGGCTACTTTGAAGATTCTAAAATATATTTTTGATTTGTTTAACATTTTTTGGTTACTACATGATTCCATATTTTAGTTCATAGTTTTGATGTAGAAAATAGTCAAAAGAAAAGAATACCTTGAATGAGTAGGCGTGTCCAAACTTTTGGCTGGTACAGTATGTACTATACGTACGCATGTATGTACAAAACCGGGTCAATTCAACAGTACATATGTGTGTGTTAGAACAATTTTATAACTTGAGGGAGAACTTACGTAGATCTCATTGTGGTCGAAGCGTTTCCTCAGGTTCTCGATGAAGGAGTCTTCGTTGAGGGGTTCTAGCAGGACCATGTCCCCCACTCCTATCATGTTGTCTAGAAGTGACGTCTTCACCTCCATTTTGGAATCAGCAATCCCCCTGTAGAGAAAATTAACAAATTGAATACATTATACATAGTTGAAACTTGGATGTGGCTACAATATTGGTAGCAAAAGTATGTAGTTGCTTCAGATGACATTATCATCTGTTAGTCAATGCATAACTCTAGAACTTCAGTCATTATTGTTTAGGTGAACACATTACTCTTCAGACAAAGTATGATTAGGCACTCATCCTAGTGCAATGGCAATCGAATGTGGAATAGTGATATACAGGAGGGCTTGTTTGGCAGTCCACCACCTTATCGAAGTCTATAGCCTCCCATGTCCATAGTCCACTTCTAGTAGTCCAGCTGTGGTCTGTCCGGATCATTCGTGTCAAGGACTGTCCGTCAGTGCCCCTTCCGACCCAACCCCCCACCCACCCATTGCGCTCCAGAACAGATAACGTGCTACCTTGCTGATCCAATTTCTGTAATCCCCTCACATTGACTTGCCTCATCCAGGTCCATCATGGTATTTGACTTCCACAAATGGCCGTCTTAGACTGCTCTACATAGTGTGAAATGCATGCCTACAGAACAGTGCTGGTTTCCCCAGAATGATGGCAGCAACTGTGCCGTACAGTGTGATGCAGGTAAAAAAAAAAAATGTTCACAGCTTGTTTACAGTTAGTGATAACTATGCTAATATTACAAGTGTCACATCTTTGAAAAACAAGCCCAACCAACCTAGAATCCCATGTTTGTGCATCGTGGTAGGTTGTTACTGCTGATCTAAAGGACTGGGTTAGAAACGGGAGAACTGTAGACAATACACGATGGGCATGTCGCTTCAGCCCGGCCCCTCTATTACAACAATGCACAGAGTTTGGGGTACAGCAAATCCCCGATATAAAGGCCTTGAATGTGGCCGCAGGCCTCTTTATTGTCAGCCCAAAAGCGCTAGGATGTGTCCACAGGGGACAGGGAAAGAGGCTGAAAAACCGCCACCCCCAGCAGTGTCTTGGTCTCCTGATCTCTCCCCTGCCTTCTAAATATTACCCAGGGTTTTATCTGGATCAAAAAGGGGCTTAGATGGTGGGCGTGGCATGGCAATAAGTGAGGTCGGCCATCAGCACGGCTACATTTTAGATCATTTGAGGCTCCCCATCTTGGCACTTTTGCCATGCAGTCGAGAGAAAGTTGCCGTTTTGAAGCTAGTTTCCTGCAATTCTATGCATTTTCCATGGATAATGTGTTCTTTTGCTTAAACATAGAATTAATAGTTATATTCATTGTTTTCTAAATTCAACTCCTGCGTATATTTTGTTGATAGTTCCCAAAGATGATATTATTAAACGTATTAGGTCCATTATGGTTTCTACATACTTTATATCTGGTTTTAGTCATTAAAAAGTTCACTTAGTTTTTCCATCCCCCTCAAACACAAACGACCAAAAGTATGTGGACAGCTGCTTGTCAAACATCTCATTCCAAAATCATGGGCATTAATAGGGAGCCACATTGTTATTGTTATGTTTTGGGCCTTCCCAAACTGTTGCCACAAAATTGGAAGCGCAGAATAATCTAGAATTTCTTTGTATGCTGTCGCATTAACTTCTCCCTTCACTTGAACTAAGGCGCCTAGCCAAACAATGAAAAACAGCCCCACACCATTATTCCTCCTCCAGCAAACTTAACAGTTGGCACTATACATTGGGTTAGGTAGCATTTTCCTGGCATCCACCAAACCCAGATGATTCGTCCGTCGAACTGCCAGACGGTGAAGTGTGATTCATCACTCCAGAGAACGTGTTGCCACCGAGTCCAACGCATGGTGATTTTAGACTTGTATGCAGCTGCTCAGCCACGGAAACCCATTTCATGAAGCTGCCGATGAACCGTTCTTGTGCCAACGATGCTTCCATAGGCAGTTTGGAACTTGGTAGTGAGTGTTATAACCGAGGACAGACGATTTTCACGCGCTTCAGCACTCGGCAGTCCTGTTCTGTGAGCTTGTGTGGCCTTCCACTACACGGCTGAGCCATTGTGGGCCCTAGACATTTCCACTTCACAATAACAGCACTTAGAGTTGACCAGGGCAGCTCTACCATGTTAGAAATTTGACGAACTGACTTGTAGGAAAGATGGCATATCACAGTGTCATGTTGAAAGTAACCGAGCGCCGGAGCGAAAGCATTCTGCCAACGTTTGTCTATGGAGATTGCATGGCTGTGTGCTCGATTCTATACACACACGTCAGCAACAGGTGTGGCTGGAATAGCAAAATCCACTAATTTGAAGGAGTGTCACTTACTTGTGTGTGTGTGTGTGTGTGTGTGTGTGTAAAAGAAAGGAAGTTGCCCTGCACTCTCCAGGTTTCGTGGCTCAGAGGTCATTTCAACCATTTGAACCAGACTCGGGTCTTTACATTCAGATTTTGTCAGTGTATCCCATATGGCACCCTATTTCCTATAGTGCACTATTTTTGACCAGAGCCCTCTGGTAAAAAGTAGCACGCTATATAGAGGATAGGGTGCCATTTGGAACGCAGCCTCAGTTTGAGGAGCAAACCTAACCCTGCCTCTCTCAAGCAAAGCAGACGTCCATGGCCCACCCACAAGTCAAGGTCAAGGTCCGTTCTTCGATTACATAATTCACAGAGGAATCTCTCAAGTCCACTGTGTCGAGTCCACCGACTCAAAGGATTTCAACATGCATCGAAGGAGCAGCCAATGAAAAGGGCCCAAACCAAACCTCCGCTGAACAAACACATCCCGCAGAGTTTATTTTGAGCTGGCTATGTTTAGAACGGTTTGTTATTGGCTGATCAAGAGCTCCTCTGGAGACCTCAGGCCTTCAGGTCCCACAGAGACAGCAGTTTTAATTTCGGCTGCCTTTCCTGTCCAGGGCCCATATTCATAAAACAGAGTAGGAGTATTGATATAGGATCAGGTCCACCCCCTCTAACTCATTTATTAGGACATTAAAGACAAAACTGATCCTAGAGCAGCACTATTACATTAAGATGCTATTAAGAAAAAGGGCCCGGAACGAAGTCAGCAAGTACTTGTAATGCAAACACAAGAGGCTTAATTCATAGTAACCTGTAAAGATTTCTGCAAAAACGACATAATCCAATATCTGGGGGAAAAAAATCTGACTGGTCTGTTGGGAAAAACAATTCCAACTAGGGATGCAAGATATCGCTATCGGCCGATATTAGCTAAAAATTACGTCGGTATCAGCTCAACGTCTGGGTTTAACGCCAATGTTAAAAACGGACATCAGCGCTGCCGTGAATACCTATATAACGTAGGTACATGGAGTGCATACCTATATAACGTAGGTACATGACATAATGACGCCAGGTAAACATTTGCGCTACACGTGCAACACAGCATTCCTAACCTAGCCCACAATGTCTGCTGTGTGGATCGAGCAGTCAACAAGTCCAGCAGTCATTTGAAAGAGTAAGAATATTTTAGCGAGACAACTCAAAGGCGAAATCCATTAAAGCAAAATTAATGGAATTCAGTGCCCTTGACACATCAACCGTTCTCTGTCGTGGGTGATGTTGGCTTTCGCCAACTGGTCGAGCACCGGTAAACACAACCAAGTGTGTTATTTTCAATATGTTGCCCTACCGGAGTTACACAGTAATAGAGTCGCTGCTATTAGCTTCACGACATACAGTTGAAGTCGGAAGTTTACCTTAACCTGAGTTTAAATGTATTTGGCTTTCACAATTCCTGACATTTAATCCTAGTAAAAAATCCCTGTCTTAGGTCAATTAGGATCACCACTTTATTTTAAGAATGTGAAATGACAGAATAATAGTGTGATTTATTTCAGCTTTTATTTATTTCACATTCCCAGTGGGTCAGAAGTTTACATACACTCGATCAATATTTGGTAGCAATGCCTGTAAATGGTTTAACTTGGGTCAAACGTGTCAGGTAGCCTTCCACAAGCTTCCCACAATGAGTTGGGTGATTCTCCTGACAGAGCTGGTGTAACGAGGTCAGGGTTGTAGGCCTCCTTGCTCGCACACGCTTTTTCAGTTCTGCCCACAGATTTAATGGGATTGAGGTCAGAGGGCTTTGTGATGGCCACTCCAATACCTTGACTTTGTTGTCCTTAAGCCATTTTGCCACAACTTTGGAAGTATGCTTGGGGCCATTGTCCTTTTTAAAGACCCATTTGCAACCAAGCTTTAACTTCCTGATTGATGTCTTGAGATGTTGCTTCAAAATATCTATATAATTTCCCTTCCTCATGAAGCCATCTATTTTGTGAAGTGCACCAGTCCCTCCAGCAGCAAAGCACCCCACAACATGATGCTGCCACTCCTGTGCTTCACGGTTGGGATGTTGTTCTTCGGCTTGCAAGCCTCCCCCCTTTTCCCTCCAAACATAATGATGGTCATTATGGCCAAACAGTTCTATTTTTGTTTCATCAGTACAATCTTTGTCCCCGTGTGCAGTTGTAAACCATAGTCTGGCTTTTTTATGGCGGTTTTGGAGCAGTGGCTTATTCCTTGCTGAGCGGCCTTTCAGGTTCTGTCGATACAGGACTCGTTTTACTGTGGATATAGATACTTTTGCACTGGTTTCCTCAAGAATCTTCACAAGGTCCTTGACTGTTGTTCTGGGATTGATTTGCAGTTTTCGCACCAAAGTATGTTCATCTCTAGGAGAAAAAACACATCTCCTTCCTGAGCGGTATGACGGGTGCGTGGTCCCATGGTGTTTATACTTGTGTACTATTGTTTGTACAGATGAACGTGGTGCCTTCAGGCATTTGGAAATTGCTCCCAAGGATGAACCATACTTGTGGAGGTATACCATTTTTTTCCTGAGGTCTTGGCTGATTTCCCTATGTCAAGCAAAGAGGCACTGAGTTTGAAGGTAGGCCTTGAAATATATCTACAGGTACACCTACATCAAATGATGTAAATTAGCCAGAAGCTTCTAAAGACAAAAACAACATTTTTCTGGAATTTTCCAAGCTGTTTAAAGGCACAGTCAACTTAGTGTATGTAAACGTCTGACCCACTGGAATTGGGACACAGTGAAATAATCTGTAAACAATTGTTGGAAAAATGACTTGTGAGATGCAAAGTAGATGTCCTAACAGACTTGCCAAAACTACAATGTTTACATACGCTACATTACTCATCTCATATGTATATACTGTACTCGATACCATCTACTGCATCTTGCCTATGCCGTTCTGTACCATCACTCATTCATATATCTTTATGTACATATTATTTATCCCTTTACACTTGTGTATAAGGTAGTAGTTGTGGAATTGTTAGGTTAGTCGTTGGTTATTACTGCATTGTCGGAACTAGAAGCACAATTTCTCTACACTCACATTAACATCTGCTAAACATGTGTGTGTGACAAATAACATTTTATTTGAGTATAGTGTGTTAAACAAGAAAATTGTCTAGTGGTTGAAAAACTAGTTTTAATGACTCCAACTTAAGTGTATGTAAACTTCAGACTTCAACTGTACATACTATTGAACGCCATTTGGGTATTTGCGTTTCAAAAAAAGATACGGTAGTACTGTCAAAGCTGTACAAAACATGTCTGCAAACAAGCAAACACCGGCCACGAGTGATGTGTTTACAGTACCACAGCATCATTTGTTCGACCGTAATTTCTGGGGTAGCTAACGTTAGCTTGGTACCTAGCTAGCACCAACACAACCAGCCTGAAAACAATGACCAGTAGAAACTGCAGTCATTTTCATTATTCTTAGCAATGATTTAGAAATCCTTGTGAGTAAGTATTAGCTAGGTCGCCACTTGTTGTTCACCTATTGAAACTGAACTTCAGTTCATGAAAATAAATAGCTAGCAAGCTACTTAACCCTGTTGCCCAAAGCGAACGTTATAAGCAGCCAGCTAGCTTCATCTGGCTAGCGACGCTCGACCGGACTGGGTTGTGTGTTGTAAAGTTAGCCACAATAAGGATTAGGCACAAGAGGAATTTGCGGATTGCCTTCAAAGTAAGTGTCATTGACAGTGATGCAAATTGATAAAAGTATGGCATAATTCTATTTGTATTTTTTTGAAGGCTAACTGCAAAGTCCACTATTGTGGATAATCTGTATTGTGGCTAGCTTCACATAGATGGGGCCGACCACCATCAATCAAATCAGAACTGTCTTATAAATTAGGGTTATTTTAGATGATATCAAGCTATAGTTAGCTAGCTAACTTACAGTGCCTTGCGAAAGTATTCGGCCCCCTTGAACTTTGCGACCTTTTGCCACATATCAGGCTTCAAACATAAAGATATAAAACTGTATTTTTTTGTGAAGAATCAACAACAAGTGGGACACAATCATGAAGTGGAACGACATTTATTGGATATTTCAAACTTTTTTAACAAATCAAAAACTGAAAAATTGGGCGTGCAAAATTATTCAGCCCCTTTACTTCCAGTGCAGCAAACTCTCTCCAGAAGTTCAGTGAGGATCTCTGAATGATCCAATGTTGACCTAAATGACTAATGATGATAAATACAATCCACCTGTGTGTAATCAAGTCTCCGTATAAATGCACCTGCACTGTGATAGTCTCAGAGGTCCGTTAAAAGCGCAGAGAGCATCACGAAGAACAAGGAACACACCAGGCAGGTCCGAGATACTGTTGTGAAGAAGTTTAAAGCCAGAATTGGATACAAAAATATTTCCCAAGCTTTAAACATCCCAAGGAGCACTGTGCAAGCGATAATATTGAAATGGAAGGAGTATCAGACCACTGCAAATCTACCAAGACCTGGCCGTCCCTCTAAACTTTCAGCTCATACAAGGAGAAGACTGGTCAGAGATGCAGCCAAGAGGCCCATGATCACTCTGGATGAACTGCAGAGATCTACAGCTGAGGTGGGAGACTCTGTCCATAGGACAACAATCAGTCTTATATTGCACAAATCTGGCCTTTATGGAAGAGTGGCAAGAAGAAATTAATTTCTTAAAGATATCCATAAAAAGTGTTGTTTAAAGTTTTCCACAAGTCACCTGGGAGACACACCAAACGTGTGGAAGAAGGTGCTCTGGTCAGATGAAACCAAAATTGAACTTTTTGGCAACAATGCAAAACGTTATGTTTGGCGTAAAAGCAACACAGCTCATCACCCTGAACACACCATCCCCACTGTCAAACATGGTGGTGGCAGCATCATGGTTTGGGCCTGCTTTTCTTCAGCAGGGACAGGGAAGATGGTTAAAATTGATGGGAAGATGGATGGAGCCAAATACAGGACCATTCTGGAAGAAAACCTGATGGAGTCTGCAAAAGACCTGAGACTGGGACGGAGATTAGTCTTCCAACAAGACAATGATCCAAAACATAAAGCAAAATCTACAATGGAATGGTTAAAAAATAAACATATCCAGGTGTTAGAATGGCCAAGTCAAAGTCCAGACCTGAATCCAATCGAGAATCTGTGGAAAGAACTGAAAACTGCTGTTCACAAATGCTCTCCATCCAACCTCACTGAGGTCAAGCTGTTTTGCAAGGAGGAATGGGAAAACATTTCAGTCTCTCGATGTGCAAAACTGATAGAGACATAC
This sequence comes from Oncorhynchus nerka, assembly GCF_034236695.1. Taxonomy (NCBI): domain Eukaryota; kingdom Metazoa; phylum Chordata; class Actinopteri; order Salmoniformes; family Salmonidae; genus Oncorhynchus; species Oncorhynchus nerka. The sequence continues at coordinate 36,801,391 of NC_088396.1, read as the reverse complement.
CCCAAGCGACTTACAGCTGTAATCGCAGCAAAAGGTGGCGCTACAAAGTATTAACTTAAGGGGGCTGAATAATTTTGCACGCCCAATTTTTCAGTTTTTGATTTGTTAAAAAAGTTTGACATATCCAATAAATGTTGTTCCACTTCATGATTGTGTCCCACTTGTTGTTGATTCTTCACAAAAACATACAGTTTTATATCTTTATGTTTGAAGCCTGAAATGTGGCAAAAGGTCGCAAAGTTCAATGGGGCCGAATACTTTCGCAAGGCACTGTATTAGCTAGCTTACTTATTTTAGTTAGCTAGCTAACTATAGCTACTGAAACAGATGTCATTTTGCTATGTTTTTTTAAATGACCAGCACTGTAGATGCGTGAGACAACTTTACCAGCATCATAGCAAATGTATTGATGAATCGTTGTGACGCATGAAACACGATTGAGTGTATTAACTACATAAAAAATGAATGAAAGCGTTAAATTATTATGTGATGTGTAGTCATATTCAGATCCTGATTGTTTGACCAATGTTATTTGACAAGTCAAAGTGTTATTTGATGTGTATCTTTTTTGACACACAAAGACCCAAATGGCGTTCCACAGAAATCCTGGTTGAAGAAATGAACAATGAAACGACAAAGTAAGTGAAAGAAATAGGCTTTGATTAAGTGTAAATGCCAACAAAAAATGTCAGAGTCAGTGTGGTGTGTGTACAGGTCGACCGATTATGATTTTTCAACGTCGATACAGATTGGAGGACCAAAACAAGCCAATACGGTTTAAATCGGCAGATTTCTAAAATGTATTTGTAATAATGACAATTACAACAATACTGAATGAAGACTTATTTTAACTTAATATAATACATCCATTTGGCCTCAAATAAATAATGAAACACGTTCAATTTGGTTTAAATAATGCAAAAACAGTGTTGGAGAAGAAAGTAAAAGTGCAATATGTGCCATGTAAAAAAGCGAACGTTTAAGTTCCTTGCTCAGAACATATGAAAGCTGGTGGTTCCTTTTAACATGAGTCTTCAATATTCCCAGGTAAGATGTTTTAGGCTGTAGTTATTATAGGAATTTCCCTCTATACCATTTGTATTTCATTAACCTTTGACTATTGGATGTTCTTATAGGCACTTTAGTATTGCCAGTGTAATAGTATAGCTTCTGTTCCTCTCCTCGCTCCTCCCTGGGCTCGAACCAGAAACACAACGACAACAGCCACCCTCGAAGCAGCGTTACCCATGCAGAGCAAGGGGAACAACTACTCCAAGTCCAGAGCGAGTGACGTTTGAAACGCTATTAGCGCGCACCCCGCTAACTAGCTAGCCATTTCACTTCGGTTACACCAGCCTCATCTCGGGAATTGATAGGCTTGAAGTCATAAACAGCGCAATGCTTGACGCACAACGAAGAGCTGCTGGCAAAATACACGAAAGTGCTGTTTGAATGAATGCTTACAAGCCTGCTGCTGCCTACCACCGCTCAGTCAGACTGCTCTATCAAATCATAGACTTAGTTATAATATAATAACACACAGAAATACCAGCATAAGGTCATTAATATGGTAGAATCCGGAAACTATCATCTCGAAAACAAGACGTTTATTCTTTCAGTGAAATACAGAACCGTTCCGTATTTTATCTAAGGGGTGGCATCCCTAAGTCTAAATATTCCTGTTACATTGCACAACCTTCAATGGTTAGGTACACATTGGAGCAACGATACGCACTGCATCGATTATATGCAATGCAGGACACGCTAGATAAACTAGTAATATCATCAACCATGTGTAGTTAACTAGTGATTATGATTGATTGTTTTTTATAAGATAAGTTTAATGCTAGCTAGCAACTTACCTTGGCTTACTGCATTAGCATACCAGAAAGTCTCCTTGTGGAGTGCAATGAGAGGCAGGTGGTTAGAGCGTTGGACTAGTTAACTGTAAGGTTGCAAGATTGAATCCCCCGAGCTGACAAGGTTAACCCACCGTTCCTAGGCAGTCATTGAAAATAATAATCACGGCCGAATGTATTAAAGCCTGGATTCGGACCAGGAACTGTAGTGACGCCTCTTGCACTGAGATGCAGTGCCTTAAAACACAATGGATGCAGCGGTCTAACTATTTAACTGTACTAGAATGCTTAAAAGGCCACAAACATTTTAAATATCAATATAATAAAAAATGTTTAAGGAAATATCTTAGAACTTTATCTAATACATGTCGGCTCCACATTAATCGTCGCAAATAGACTGTTTAGTTATAAACCAGTTTAACTGAAATTGTAAGCCTTGTCTTCCATCAGTCATCATTAGCCTACCTGTTCACAGTGGGTTGGATGGGAAGATATGGGACAACAGCAGAGTGGTTTGCCTCAGTTTAAACCAGATGGACCCTCTCAGCCTAATTGAGGAAATAATAATCCACAAAAGCATTTAGAGCAGGAAGGTAATATTCATTAACAGGAAGAACCCCGCTGCACCTGGCGGTAGCTAGAAAACACCAGTCTCTGGTTGTAGCTGAGAAACAGGCCACAGCTGCTCTGGGCCATGTTCATTAGGCAACACAGACTGAAATGTGAATTCCAGGGACTACCTGGAATTGTCCAATTAGAAACATTAATTTTCATGCAAACACATTTTGCTACTGCGTGTCCTAATGAATAAGACCCTGACTTGCTGTAGCTTATAACAGACCACAGCTGCTGTGGATGGGACTGCCTAGTCTAGGTGCATACCAGTGGAGGCTTGTGTGCGGAGCTATAGGAGGACAGGCTCATTTTAATGTCTGGAATAATATATAAATGGAACAGTAGCAGACATATGAAACCATATGTTTGACTCCGTTTCATTAATTACAATGAGCCCATCTCCCTATAGCTCTTCCCACCAGCCTCCTCTGGTGTATGCTTTACTGCTAATTTATGGGCCATACCTTTGGGACTAATTAGAATAGCAGACTGCCATCACCCACCATCTGCAATCAATTTTCAAACATCACAGGAGATGTAAAGTGCCACCCCCCAAAAAGACAGACAAGTAAATAGCCTATATCAAACAACTATCGTACTGTGAATAAGCACTGTGAATAATACAAAGTATGATGTCAGCGTCGGCTTAAGCTTCAGCTGAGAGTGAATTGCTCCGCTAATATTTTTCATGATTTCAAAAAGGATCTGGATGAGCTGTTGCCCTGCCGGCTTGGTAGCCCAGATTCAAATACCACTACCAGGCAGCACCATCAGCAGCCAGTGACACAACACCACCCTATTTTATTGATGCATCTGTTTGTTTTTTGTCAAGGCAGCAGCTATTCTTCCTGGGATCCACATTAAAGAGACTGCCTGAACATGGAGCAGCCTCACTGTCATATCGAATCCTAACGGGGGGGGGGGCAGTAAAACAATGCTGTGTTGTCAAACTGTAGATCAAATCTACTTAGGATATGTACATAATTGGATGAGTTTACAGTGCATTAGCAAATCAGTTCCGTTCCGACAACAAAATAGATTTAATAGTATGACAAAATATTAAGCATCTTACTCATTCATAATCCATAAGATTAAAGAGAAACTCAATTACATGGCCTAAAAACAACAAAAAAGCTTTTGCCATATGAAATGTCTACTTCAAATGACATGTAGGTCTTTGGTCCTGGGATTACAAAGCAAGTCACCTCGATAATATTGGTGCTGGCTCACCTCCAGCGTTTGACATTGCCCCATATTTCAAGATGAGAGCAGTGAAAATAATGTATAATTAAAAGGTTCCTGGACTGGGGGCATAAGAGATGTTCCACTCACATAGCGTGGTACGAAGTGTGAAAGAATTCAGTCCGTCACACCCTCGGGCAGAGCAACACACAAGGCTACATTTTTTTTAAACTATGCAAAGCATGTCAAATTATAAATGTCTAGCTGCTGGATACTGACTTGAAAGGAAGCCTGATATACATGTTCAACCATACTACAATTTCACAATGATAAATGCAATCTAAAAGAACAAATTAAAAAAGGTCAACAAAAACATTTGTAATCAGTATGATACACGAGCCAGACGAACCTAAGAGCCAGTCTGCCTTGCATGATAGTGCAGCTTGAGCAAACAAATGATAAAGTTCATTATTGCATTTAATTGACTGCAAATCCCATGGTAGGGACAGAGGTTGTGTGGGTTGTGAGATAACATCACAGCGATTAAAAACAAAGAGACGAGGCAGTCGGTCAGGCATGCTGAGGAGCTTTAGTAAAGCAGGGAGAGAGAGAGATGCATCATGGGGGGGGTGGAGGAGGATAAGAGCAACGGAAGGCTGGGACAGTGACCTGCGATACGAGAGCATGGAGTTGTGTATGTGTGTGTATCATTTCTCCTTCCCTGCATTTATTTTTTTTTAAACTGGTCCCCGTCCCTGCCTCCCTCCACGCTCTCACTCCCTGCACATGTGCCTCTCCCTCTGAAAAGTATTGCCATAACAGAGTACAACACGCACAGCCACAACATCCTATGCTGCCCGGTGGGAGACCAGGTTATTGCCATTAACTTCATAGTGCCCCCTATTCCTTGATTTATTGGATACAAAATACTTCTGTGACGCAACATGTTCTAGGTTTGCCAGCCACACACAAGCAGAGAGAGCACACTTAAATATTCCACTACCTCAATGAATGTACCTTACATTTCCAGGTTTTGTGCAGTGAAGTCTTGTCAGTGGGCTACAGTACAGTATGTAGCTCTGCTGTGGCTTAGTTTCAGCAACTGAATGGGAAAAGCAGCTGCCCTGGATTTTAGTAGCATTGAATCAAGTTGAACAGTAATACTTCCTGTAGGAAGATGAGGCATTACACAGGAGTTCAAGGGTTTCAATTTGTGCCATCATAAATCTGGTGACTGACAGTCCCTTCAACAAATCATCTTGCTGTTCCCTTGTTGTGTATCATTACCTGATAAAGTATGTATTTAATGAATTGTTTGAGTCAGATAAACAACATAGGAAACACACTAGTCTGTCAGTCTGTACCATTTCTAGTAGTAAAGAGGATATCCCTACATATGTAGCCTCCTCCTGTGATGGTCCCATCCATGAAAAAACATTTACCAAAAGCCTATCCCACACATTGGAGATGCCAACCAGGAACAGCTAGCACCAAGGGAAATGGAACACAAGCATTTCCAGATAAAACGTTGACATTCCCCTTTAGAACATGAGCATTCTATGATGAAACAGGGAATGCTCAGGGAACAGTTAAAAATGTATTTTTTTTTTAAAGTAACCATAATCAAGAGCACTATCACATCCTCAAAACCAAACACAATTTACATTTTAAAACTTTCATAAATATTCAGCTGAAGTCAGAAGTTTACATGCATTTAAATTCAATTTCACAATTCCTGACATTTAATCATTGTGGTAAAAATGCACCGTCTTAGGTCAGTTAGGATCACCAATTTATTTTAAGAATGTGAAATGTCAGAATAATAATAGAGAGAATGATTTATTTCAGCTTTTATTTATTTCATCACATTCCCAGTGGGTCAGAAGTTTACATACACTCAATTAGTATTTGGTAGCATTGCCTTTAAATGGTTTAACTTGGGTCAAACGTAGCCTTCCACAAGCTTCCCACAATAAGCTGGGTGAATTTTGGCCCATTCCTCCTGACAGAGCGGGTGTAATTGAGTCAGGTTTATAGGCCTCCTTGTTCACATGTTTTCAGTTCTGCCCATAAGTGTTCTATGCGATTGAGGTCAGGGCTTAGTGATGGCCACACCAATACCTTGACTTTGTTGTCCTTAAGCCATTTTTCCACAACTTTGGAAGTATGCTTGGGGTCATTGCCCATTTGGAAGACCCATTCGCGACCAAGCTTTAACTTCCTGACTGATGTCTTGAGATGTTGCTTCAATACATCTACATCATTTCCATCCTCATGATGCCATTTATTTTGTGAAGTGCACCAGTCCCTCCTGCAGCAAAGCACCCCCACAACATGATGCTGCCACCCCTGTGCCTTACGGTTGGGATGGTGTTCTTCGGCTTGCAAGCCTCCCCCGTTTTCCTCCAAAAATGACGATTTTTGTTTCATCAGACCAGAGGACATTTCTCCAAAAAGTATGATCTTTGTCCCCATGTGCAGTTGCAAACCGTAGTCTGTCATTTTATGGTGGTTTTGGATCAGTGGCTTTTTCCTTGTTGAGCGGCCTTTCAGCTTATGTCGATATAGGACTCCTTTTACTGTGGATATAGATACATTTGTACCCGTTTCCTCCAGCATCTTTACAAGGTCCTTTGCGGTTGTTCTGGGATTGATTTGCAGTTGTCGCACCAAAGTGCTTTCATATTTCCGACTTGCTAACTGGTTGTAGTTTTTACATGCCGTGTTCGACCAGTTAGCAGGTCAGAAGTTCAGAGTTTCCTAGTTCCGATTAGCACGTGAACGCGACATAACACACAGGACACACACCTCAGTACTCACAACAGCAGATCACCACAGGCAGATCCGAGCAAACATTCATCACTATGGCTAAGGGACTTTGACCCTGGAAACTAGGCCAGCCTAGAGGACAAACATGGTTCAGAACACCAGTGGTGTAAAGTACTTAAGTAAAAATGTGTAAAGTACTTAAGTAAAAATACTTAAAGTACTACTTAAGTCGTTTTGGGGGACTTGCTAGTTAAATTTGACAACTTTTACTTCACTACATTCCAAAAGAAAATATTGTACTTTTTACTCCATACATTTTCCCTGACAACCAAAAGTACTTTTGAATGCTTAGCAGGACAGGAACACTGTTAAATTCACACACTTATCAAGAGAACAAATGGTCATCTCTACTGCCTCTGGCCTGGCAGACTCACTAAATACAATTGCTTTTGTAAATAATGTCTGAGTGTTGGAGTGAGCCTCTGGCTATACATACATTTTAAAAACAATAAAATGGTACCATTTGCTTTACTTAATATAAGGAATTCGAAATTATTTATACTTTTACTATTGATACTTAAGTAACTTTTAGCTATTAAATGTACTTTTGATACTTAAGTATATTTAGAACCAAAGACTTTTACTCAAGTAGTATTTTACCAGGTGACTTTCACTTGAGTAAATATCTAAACTTTTACTCAAATATGAAAATTGGGTACTTTTTCAACCACTGCCGAACACAAATAAGGGTGGAAAACACCGGCAAATGAGACAACACTAATTTCCTTATCAAAAGCAATTCACCTAGCTGTACTTTCGATTCATTGTCCCCAGGTGGGTAAATAAACAGCCATTTAGACAAAGTCCCCAAACTTCATGGCAGCACCGCACCATCCACATATGCCTGTTTGTTTGATCAGTCCCACTAATAAAAAGGTGATTCAGCTCATGAAGGCAGTGTCATATCTGATGAAACCACAGTAATAAAGAAAAGGGGAACTGTTCTCTGGCTTGCTGGATGGACTTATGGTGCACATGGGCTGAATGGGCCATTCCCCATTGTAGTTACGACAATGTCCATTTGGTATTTTTATGACCAATTACATTGTCTTTTGGCAGTGAACAGCTGAGGAGACTATAGCATAGATCCATTATCCTATCTATAATAGCATATGATAGCAGCACTCTGTAGTGGCATTTCAAATATAGCTACTGATCTTCAAGGGTACTAGAAACTGATCTTCAAGGGTACTAGAAAGTTTTTTTTTTAAATTGGGCTTTCCCTTTCTGTTGTTAGGCATGCTTTGACACAGAAGAACCTATTCCCTAAACAGACAAAGTTGAGTCCAGAAAACAAAACAAGAGGCTATTCTCCTTTGTATGAAGCACAGTGACAAGAGACATTGGGTTCAAATCCCTGTGAGGTTCCAGAACTTAAAATTAAAAATCACATGAGACCCAGACCCTGGTTGCATCTGAACTACCAAGCTACGTTAAAAATGCAGACCTAAACCAATTATTTTCATTCATGTTTTTGGGCCTTCCATGATCCAAAATTCCAAATTCTGGCCCCTGCTACAGTGCATTAGGAAAGTATTCAGACTTGACTTCATCCACATTAAAATGTCCCCCCCCCCTCAATCTACACAAGACCCCATAATGACAAAGCAAAAACACATAAAAACCTGTTCTCGCTTTGTCATTATGGGGTATTGTGTGTAGACTGATGAGGAAAAAAATATAATGTAATTACTTTTTGAATAAGGCTGTAACATAACAAAATGTGGAAAAAGTAAATGGGTCTGAATACTTTCCAAATGGACTCTAATAAGGGAATCACAGGAGGAGGAAAAATAGAGAACCTCTGGGATGTTTCTCAGAGAAAAAAAACATTTTTATGCTTTAAAAAGTTGATGGCGTGGTACAGAAGACAGTAAGTACAGGAAGAGACTCAAAAAGTAATACAATCACTGTGGGTTGTGTCTAATTCATTAAAAGGGTAGGCTATTTCAAAGTGTCTGCAACTAAAGTAAATTATTTGTGTGTGAAATCACATTCTTGTAGGCTAGTGAAGTGTGGTCCACAGTAAGGACACGAACATAGCCACGCGAGTGCATGAAATCTGTGATAAGTCATCTACTTTGTCTTAGCAAAATTGCACAGCATTCTTCACCCTTGTCCTACAAATCTCAATAAAAGCACCGTTCTCTCAACGTCGTGTTCTGCTTCCGAGCAATGATAGCAGATGTCCACATTATTGATTAACAATACACGGTCGCCATAGGTTTGGACGAGGGGAGAGAAGTAACGAAAGTTAACCCACCCCTCCCGACAGTAGTCTACCAATCTCTTCCCAAATAAAACAAATACACCCCCCGAAATAGAACAACTGCTCAGGGAATGAATGGTCAGAAACGATTATCAGTGAAAAAGTATTACAAAACCATTACGCCAACCAAACAAACTACACGCATTCAAAGACAAAAAAGCAAGGATGCGTCAAACATCTAACGCAAAAAGTTACGTGGCATTAGAGTTGCACAAGTAGGACAAATCAACTAAGGAAGAACAGGATAAACTATGTTAAAACCTTGACCATAAACGGCCAGGGACTAGTGACTGCAGTGTAAATAATGGGGAATAAGGCTACTGCATAGACACGTAATATAATTTGGGTTTAGTCCGATTCTCTCAGATTCTGCAACCAACGCGGAATAGTCAATTAGGCTACAAAGTAACATTTAAGCGCTACAAAAAAAGTTGCAAACGCTAGATTTAAACACATAGTGTGGCACATGTGAAATTATAATATTCTACTTGCCTCCGAATTGGAAATGTCGTCCCTTAATCCACTCTGGAGGAAAGTGAAGAATCCCGGGAATATCCCTTCAGTTGAAAATAGGCTCCTCTATCCCAGTTGTCTTTTTTAGTTATCTGCGTTGTGAATGTGCCTGGACGCGTCTCTACCCGGCTAGGAGGACTTCCACTTGAGCACTGAGGTGGATAAGGACTACGGTTCCACGACTTCAACCTCTGGTCCACGGGCATAGGGAGTGGCTGGCTGCACAAAGTGCTGCTAGGCGTCCTTCAACGTTAATCACCATCAGTAAGAGAGCGAGAGAAAAAAAACGTCCTAAATTCTCAGATGCACAGCAGTTTAAATGTATCATACCTCATTGGCAGTAAACACATCTATCAGTGCAATACCGCCATCTTGTGACAATTTCAAATCATCATGGACATCATTGTCACAGATAAGAGATACGGGTAGGCTTATTGCCAAAATAAAGGAAACACTTGAGTAAATGAGGGACAGACTACAAAGTTGAATGAAAGGAGGTGCTTCCACACAGGTGTGGTTCCTGCATTAAGTTAAGCAATTAACATCCCATTATGCTTAGGGTCATAATGCCCAGTTGTCCATTATTTTGTCTACCATGGGTAGAAGATACTGTATCTCAGTGACCTTGAAAGAGGGGTCTGAAAGGAGCATGTGTGTGTGTGTGTGTGTGAGAGAGAGAGATGGCGTTCGCAACAATTACATGTGCATTCTGCCACCTACTGTACATGTGTGTGACAAGAATTCAACCCAACTGTATAGGTGTGTGACCAGACCAGTTTTCTAAGCGGCGCCTGAAACAGCTTTTTCCATCAACACAACACCAAATTATGGAATTGATTGTGGAAGAATTGTGTCACATCCCTCCAAAGGAGTTTCAGACACAAAATCTATACCACAGTGCATTGAAGCTGTTCTGATGGATCATGGTGGCCCAATGCCCTATTAAGACTCTTTATTTTGGTAGTTACCTTTATTTTGGTAGTTACCTGTAGTTAGCCTACCAGTATCTTTGAGAAGGGTGCAACTGCTGTCTGCAACTCAGGGCCTTCCTGCATCTAGGCATTCCTGCATCTGCAGGAACCCCTCTTTATACTTATATTAGTCAGTTTTTTGCTCGAGGATGCAGGAATGAATGTACAAAACTAAAGCAGGAAGTACCAGTGGTCACTACGGAAGTGCTACACTACAGGACTGATTTGCTAGCACAGACTGTAATATGTTCCGGGATTCATCCAATGGCATTGAGGAGTACACCACCTCATTCATCGGCTTCATCAATAAGTACATTGACGACGTCTTCCCCACAGTGACTGTACATACATATCCCAACCAGAAGCCATGGATAACAGGCAACATCCGCATCGAGCTAAAGGATAGAGCTGCTGCTTTCAAGGAGCGGGAGACTAATCCGGGCGTTTATAAGAAATCCCGCTATGCCCTCAGACGAACCATCAAAGAAGCAAAGCGTCAATACAGGATTAAGATTGAATACTACTACACCGGCTCTGACGCTCGTCGGATGTGACAGGGCTTGAAAACTATTACAGACTACAAAGGGAATCCCAGACGCGAGCTGCCCAGTGACGCGAGCCTACCAGACGAGCTAAATGCCTTTTATGCTTGCTTCGAGTCAAGCAACACTGAAGCATGCCCAAGATCACCAGCTGTTCTGGATGACTGTGTGATAACGCTCTCTGTAGCCGATGTGAACAAAACCTTTAAACAGGTCAACATTCACAAAGCCACTGGGCCAGACGGATTACTTGGACGTGTATGCAAAGCATACGCGGACCAACTGTCAAGTGTCTTCATTGACATGTTCAACTTCTCCCTGACCGAGTCTGTAATAGCTATATTTTTCAAGCAGACCACCATGGTCCCTGTGCCCAAGGAAGTGAAGGTGACCTGCCTAAATGATTACCGCCCTGTGGCACTCACATTGGTAGCCATGAAGTGCTTTGAAAGGCTGGTCATGGCTCACATCAACAGCATCCTCCCGGACACCCTAGACCCACTCCAATTCACATACCGCCCCAACAGATCCACAGATGACGTAATCTTAATCAAACTCGATGCTGACCTTTCTCACCTGGACAAAAGGAACACCCATGTGAGAATGCTGTAAATTGACTACAGCTCAGTGTTCAACACCATAGTGCCCACGAAGCTCATCACAAAGCTAAGGACTCTGGGACGAAACACCTCCCTCTGCAACTGCATCCTGGACTTCCTGATGGGCCGCCCTAGGTGGTAAGAGCAGGCAACAACACATCTGCCACGCTGATCCTTAACTCTGGGGCCCCTCAGGGGTGTGTACTTAGTCCCGTCCTGTGATCCCTGTTCAACCACAACTGCATGGCCAAACACAAATCCAACACTATCATTAAGTTTGCTGATGACACAAAAGTGGTAGGCCTGATCACCAACAACGATGAGACGGCCTATAGGAGGGAGGTCAGAGAACTGGTTGTGTGGTGCCAGGACAACAACCTCTCCCTCAATAGAGCTGATTGTGGATTACAAGACAAGGCGGGCCGAACAGGCCCCCATTAACATCGATGGGGTTGTAATGGAGCAGGTCTAGAGTTTTAAGTTTGGTGTTGGTGTCCATATCACCAACAAACTATCATGGTCCAAACATATCAAGACAGTTGTGAAGAGGGCACGACAAAACCTTTTCTCCCTCAGGAGACTGAAAAGATTTGGCATGGGTCCCCAAATACTCAAAAGGTTCTACAGCTGCACCTTCAATCGCATCCTGACTGGTTGCATCACCGCCTGGTATTGCAACTGCTCGGCATCTGACCATAACGCGCTACAGAGGGTAATGCGAACGGCCCAGTACATCACTGGGGCCAAGCTTCCTGCCATCCAGGACCTATATAATAGGCAGTGTCAGAGGAAAGCCCATCAATTTGTCAGAGACTCCAGTCACCCAAGTTATAAATTGTTTTCTCTGCTACCGCACGGCAAGCAGTACCGAAGCACCAAGTCTAGGACCAAAAGGCTCCTCAACAGCTTCTACCCCCAAGCCATAAGACTGCTGAACAAATAATCAAATCCCCACCGGACAATTTACATTGACCCCCCCCTCCCTTTTGTACACTGCTGCTACTCGCTGTTTATTATCTATGCATATTCACTTCACCCCTACCTACATGTAGAAATTACCTCAACTAACCTGTACCCCCACACACTGACTCTGTACCGGTGCCCCTGTATATGGCCTTGTTGTTCTTATTCTTATTGTGTTATTTTTTTATTTATTTTTTACTTTAGTCTACATAGTCTACTACACGGAATCGCTATTTTGTTTAGATAGACCCTATCGCCAAAACTTTCATCAGAGGGTAGCCAGCTAATTCGGCCCTGTGTGTAGTCATTGTTAGCCACTGCTAGCGGCGTTTACCCTCTGCTCAGGCACGGTACTCCACTTTGTTTACCTTTGTTTATCTGTCGGCCCTAGAACCGAACTCAGGCCCTGTGTGTAGTTAACCAACCCTCTCTGCCCATTCAATGCCATTTTACCTGTTGTTGTTGACTTAGCTGATTAGCTGTTTTTGTCTTACCTGTTGTTGACTTAGCTAGTTCTCCCAATCAACACCTGTGATTGCTTTATGCCTCACTTTATGTCTCTCTCAAATGTCAATATGCCTTGTATACTGTTGTTTAGGATAATTACCATTGTTTTAGTTTACTGCGGAGCCCCTAGTCCCACTGTACATGCCTTAGATACCTCCTTTGTCCCACCTCCCACACATGTGGCGACCTCACCTAGTATAACCAGCATGTCCAGAGATGCAACCTCTCTTATCATCACTCAGTGCCTGGGCTTACCTCCACTGTACCCGCACCCCACCATACCCCTGTCTGCACATTATGCCCTGAATCTATTCTACCACGCCCAGAAATCTGCTCCTTTTATTCTCTGTCCCCAACGCACTAGACGACCAGTTTTGCTAGCCTTTAGCCGTACCCTCATCATACTCCTCCTCTGTTCCTCTGGTGATATGGAGGCTAACCCAGGACCTGCGTGTCCCCAGGCACTCTCATTTGTTGACTTCTGTAATCGAACAAGCCTTGGTTTCATGCATGTTGACATCTGAAGCCTCCTCCCTAAGTTTGTTTTACTCTCTGGTTAAACACTCTCCGCCAACAATGATGTCCTTGCCATGTCTGAATCATGGCTTAGGAAGGCCACTAAAAATTCTGAGATTTCCATACCCAGCTACAACATTTTCCATCAAGATAGAACTGCCAAAGGGGGAGGAGTTGCAATCTACTGCAGAGATAGCTTGCAAAGTTCTGTCATACTTTCCAGGTCTATGCCCAAACAGTTTCGAGCTTCTAATTTAAAAAATGAATCTCTCCAGAAATAAGTCTCTCACTGTTGCCACCTGTTATAGACCCCCCTCAGCTCCCAGCTGTGCTCTGGACACCATAAGTGAATTGATTGCCCCCCATCTATCTGTCTTCAGAGTTCGTTCTGTTAGGTGACCTAACCTGGGATATGCTTAACACCCCATCAGTCCTACAATCTAATTTAGATGCCCTCAATCTCACACAAATTATCAAGGAAACCACCAGGTACAACCCTAAATCCATAAACATGGGCACCCTCATAGATATTATCCTGACCAACTTGCCCTCCAAATACAAAAAAAAATAACTTGCCCTCCTTTGCCTAGGTATCCTGGAAGGATATTGACCTCATCCCGTGAATTAAAAGTAATTTCCTCACCATCTTAAATAAGCATGCCCCTTTCAAAAAATGTAGAACTAAGAACAGATATAGCCCTTGATTCAGTCCAGACCGGACTGCCCTTGACCAGCACAAAAACATCCTGTGGCGGACTGCAATAGCAACGAATAGTCCCCACGATATTCAACTGTTCAGGGAAGTCAGGAACCTATATACACAGTCAGTCAGGAAAGCAAAGGCTAGCTTTTTCAAACAGAAATGTGCATCCCGTTGCCTGAACTCCAAAACGTTTTGGGACACTGTAACGTCCATGGAGAACAAGAGCACCTCCTCCCAGCTTCCCACTGCACTGAGGCTAGGCGACACGGTCACCACCGATAAATCCATGATAATCGAACATTTCAATAAGCATTTCTCTACGGATGGCCATGCTTTCCTCCTGGCTACCCCAACCCTGGCCAACAGCTTCGCACCCCTCGCAGCTACTTGCCCGAGCCTCCACAGCTTCTCCTTCACCCAAATCCAGAACGCAGATGTTCTGAAAGAGCTGCAAAACCTGGACCCGTACAAATTAGCTGGGCTAGACAATCTGGACCCTCTCTTTCTAAAATTATCCGCCGCCATTGTTGCAACCCCTATTACCAGTCTGTTCAACCTCTCTTTCGTTTCATCCGAGATCCCTAAAGATTGGAAAGCTGCCGCGGTCATCTCCCTCTTCAAAGGGGGTGACACTCTAGACCCAAACTGTTACAGACCGATATCAATCCTGCCCTGCCTTTCTAAAGTCTTTGAAAGCCAAGTTAATAAACAGATCACTGACCATTTAGAATCCCACCGTACCTTCTCCGCTGTGCAATCCGGTTTCCGAGCTGGTCACGGGTGCACCTCAGCCACGCTCAAGGTACTAAACGATATCATAACCGCCATCGATAAAAGACAGTACTGTGCAGCCGTCTTTATCGACCTGGCCAATGCTTTTGACTCTGTCAATCACCGTATTCTTATCGGCAGACTCAATAGCCATGGTTTCTCAAATGACTACCAACTTCTTCGCAGACAGAGTTCAGTATGTCAAATCAGGGGGCCTGTTGTCCGAACCTCTGGCAGTCTCTACGGTGGTGCCACAGGGTTCAATTCTCGGGCCGACGCTTTTCTCTGTATATATCAATGATGTTGCTTTTGCTGCGGGTGATTCCCTGATCCACCTCTACGCAGACGACACCATTCTGTATACTTCTAGCCCTTCCTTGGACACTGTGCTAACTAACCTCCAAATGAGCTTCAATGCCATACAACTCTCTTTCCGTGGCCTCCAACTGCTCTTAAATGCTACTAAAACCAAATGCATGCTTTTCCACCGTTCGCTGTCTGCACCCGCCCGCCCGACTAGCATCACCACCCTGGACGGTTCTGACCAAGAATATGTGGACAACTATAAATACCTAGGTGTCTGGTAAGACTGTCAACTCTTCTTCCAGACTCATATCAAACATCTCCAATCCAAAATGACATCTAGAATCGTCTTTCTATTTTGCAACAAAGACTCCTTCACTCACGCCGCCAAACTTACCCTAGTAAAATTGACTATCCTACCGATCCTCGACTTCGTTGATGTCATCTACAAAATAGCTTCCAATACTCTACTCAGCAAACTGGATGCAATCTATCACAGTGCCATCCATTTTGTTACCAAATCACCTTATACCACCCACCACTGCGACCTGTATGCTCTAGTCGGCTGGCCCTCGCTACATATTCGTTGCCAAACCCACTGGCTCCAGGTCATCTATAAGTATATGCTAAGTAAAGCTCTGCCTTATCTCAGCTCACTGGTCACGATAACAACACCCACCCGTAGCACGCGCTCCAGCAGGTATATCTCACTGGTCATCCCCAAAGCCAACACCTCCTTTGGCTGCCTTTCCTTCCAGTTCTCTGCTACCAGTGACTGGAACAAATTGCAAAAATCACTGAAGCTGGAGACTTACATTTCCCTCACTAACTTTAAACATCAGCTATCTGAACAGCTAACCGATCGCTGCAGCTGTACATAGTCCATCTGTAAATAGCCCACCCAATCTACCTACCTCATCCCCATATTGTTTTTATTTACTTTTCTGCTCTTTTACACACCAGTATCACGACTTACACACCATCATCTGCTCATCATCATCTGGTCATCTATCACTCCAGTGTTAATCTGCTAAATTGTAGGTACTTGCTACTATGGCCTATTTATTGCCATACCTCCTCATGCCATTTGCACACACTGTATTTGGACTTTCTTTTTTTTCTATTGTGTTATTGACTGTATGCTTGTTTAATCCATGTGTAACTCTGTGTTGTTGTTTCTGTCACACTGCTTTGCTTTATCTTGGCCAGGTCGCAGTTGTAAATGAGAACTTGTTCTCAACTACCTTACCTGGTTAAATAAAGGTGAAATAAATGTTAAAAAATAAAACTTGGAAAATATTGTCTTAACTCTTCTTGCACTGCACTGTTGGTTAAGGGCTTGTAAGTAAGCATTTCACGGGAAGGTCTACAGTTGTTGTTTTCGGCGCATGTGACAAATAAAGTTTGATTTGATTTTGACATGCAGGAACGCCGAATTGTGACCTGCAGTTGCAGGTTTTTTTTGTTGGCAAGTGGTGGAATTGCAATAAGCAAACTCAAATGATGGTATTCTATTATTTTCTAAGTTCCAAAATATGTGATACAGGATATAGACTACGCTAGCTGAAAGTTAAATGTGTAGAATATGTTCTATTCTATTATTTTCTATCCTATTCTATTATATTCGATCATGCCATATTCTACCAAAATGTCAATATAGTGAAATGGAATGTTTCTGGAATTAGGCTGTATTCTGAAATGGGAAGTCCTAACTGAATTGTATTCCATTCTAACTGTAGGTGCACTAATGTCAATTTATTGAAAGAGAACGAGGTAGAATAACTGACCAGCGTAAAAACAAGAAACTATAAAATCGTTGCTAAAAATCTACCCCCTTGACACATGCCGCTCCTCCAGCAGGTGATACTGTCACGTTACCTTTACTGTATCAAATTGTTACAAAATGCAGTTGCTATGCAACCACAGATGCTTCACCCTCCCGGAAGTGCGTGGCTCAACGGGAAAATGGTGGACCACAGCTGCAGTGGATTTCAATCGCCCGTGTTGTGGATTTTTTCTGTTACATTTGTAGTCAAAATGTGTTTGATGGTTCTCGGGTTGAGAGCTGTAGACGCTGAGGGTCAAATTGAAGATGCATTCCGTGCAGGAAATACAGTATTTTCACCGACCACTGCAGCAGCACGGGATCTACGGTAAAGAGCGTCGGCAGCGTACTCATTAGCAATAGTTAACACAGATTTAGCCTGCTCTGTTCTTTAGCCTCTATTGCATTAGGGAGGCATTTAGCTCCAATCTATTCAGTTCGGTAACATTTGACTAGATTAGTTTAGTTTTCGACAGTGGTGCCAGTCATATATGTTAAAATGTTTTTTTTTTTTATTTAAGACGTGAAATACATATTCTATAACCAGAATACATTTTAAACCGATTGAATAATGTATTTATCACCAAGTAACTTAGTGTGGTAGCTAAGTTAAACCTGCAGAGCAAGCGTGACACTAAAACGCTCAAAATGCAGGCTACCGTTGTCTGCCTCACCACCTCTGAGTGAAACGCCTCCCTGGGTTCCTGGGAGCTGTAACTCTAGGTCTGACAACTCATGTTTATCAGGCTGCCGGGCACATCAATATAACACAATAGTATTATACTATAATATTTTATCTCTATAACTTTATGCTGCCAGGTATCTTCTCTACGATGTCAACCCACCAGAGGGCTTCAACCTGCGTCGGGATGTCTACATCCGCATGGCATCCCTGGTGAAGACCCTGAGGAGACACGGTGACTGGGTGCTGGTGCTGCCCCCCTGGGGGCGTCTCTACCACTGGCAGAGCCCAGACATCCACCAGACAAGAATCCTCTGGGGAGAGTTCTTCAGCCTCACCAGTCTTCAGGGCAATGTGCCAGTCATAGAATACGAGGAGTTTATAGCCGGTGAGTGCAGCTGAGCTGAAGTGAGCTGTACTGTGCTGGGCTGGTTATACATCCACCATAGTTACTGGGATCGAGCTGGAAAGGATATTGTGGAAGGCAAATATCAGAGGCAGCACAGTAACACCCTGGTCAACACGACAGTGTGAACCACCCCTCAGACATTTGAGTACATTTACATGTTGCTGTGGTTGGTTGACTTCCCCTGAGGCCTGGCTCCTTTCCATTTTCGTCTGTTAATGATTGTTGCATGGGTATAAGAATGCATTATGATTCCTGGATATAAAGGCTCATACAAACGTATAACAAGTTATAAAACATTGTACCTGCAGGCTTAAAGTAACATTTTATATTTCCATGTTTTTGGCTCCAGAGTCTGGAGGTCCGTTTATTGAACAGGTGCTGGTGCTACAGAACTACGCTGAAGGGTGGACGGATGGAAAATGGGAGGAGAAAGTGGATGCGAGACCCTGCGTTGAGCGGTTAATGTACTCCAAAGACAAACAGGGCTATTACAGGTACAGTAACCAGGTTCAGAGATGGATAGCAACACAAGAAACAAAGCACAATGCATTCCAAAGACACAAAGGACTTTGGCACGAGGAAACTAACAGTCTGTCATCTGTGCTTACCTATCTCTATGTCTCGCAAAGTTGAACTAGAAAAGGTAAATACTTGCTACTCAAGGTTTTGTTATGGGAGTGGAAGCAAATGTGTTAGTAGTAGTATAGTGGGGTAGTGAGTATGGGGTAGTTGCAGTCAAAGAAATATCCCTGTGTTTTAATGGAGGCCTTACAACATTTCCTCTCTTTCTCTCTCCCTCTCTATAGAGGTTGGTTCTGGGGCTATGAGGAAACCAGGTGTGTGAATGTCACTTGTCTTTCAGCTCAGGGCCACGCCTCCATGCTGGCACCCCTCCTGCAGAACAACATCACATCAACGTGAGTCTATAGAACTCTGTGTTTGTCCATGGTAGATAAAATAATTTCATATGGAACCAGCCCTTATGAATGCTTGATTTAGGCCAAATCTTCTTGTCTTAGGCAAATCCAATACTAATAATATAACCATATGACATGTGCTGTGGATTTCCAATTTAAACTAAAACAAAAAAAAAAACATTCTAGAGTTAGATGCATAGTCTTTATTGGATTTTCTGAATGTACTGTATGAGATGTGCACATGTTCACTTATATTTCCTTTCATATCCCTGCAGGTCAGTGATGTTGGATAGAGCAGAGACTGTCCTCCATGATCACTACGCTGGAAAGGACTACTGGAATGTTAGTCTGATGTTATGTTGTAAAGAATGTAGCTTAAGTTTGGTAATGGTTGATAGCCTACAATCATACACTGAACATAAATATAAATGCAACAATTTTAAAGATTTTAGTGAGAGTTCATATAAAGAAATCAGTGAATTGAAGTAAATTCATTAGTCCCTAATCTATGGATTTCTCATGACTGGGCACACAGATATGCATCTGTTGGTTCCAGATACTTTAAAGAAAGGTAGGAGCGTGGATCAGAAAACCAGTCAGTATCTTGTGCCCATTAGTTGCCTCATGCAGTGTGACAATGTTGTCCCACTCCTCTTCAATGGCTGTGCGAAGTTACTGGATATTAATGAGAACTACAACACGCTGTCGTCTACGTCGATCCAAAGAAAACATGCTCAATGGGTGACATGTCTGAGTATACAGGCCATGGAAGAACTGGAACATTTTCAGCTTCCAGGAATTGTGTACAGACCCTTGCGATATGGGGCTGTGCATTATCATGCTGCACCTGTAATGATCATGATGTTTAATCAGCTTCTTGATATGCCACACCTGCTAGGTGAATGGATTATCTTGGCAAAGGAGAAACGCTCACTAACAGGGATGTAAACACATTTGTTCATAACATTTAAGAGAAGTAAGCTTTTTGTGCATATGGAACATTTCTGGGTTCTTTTATTTCAGCTCAAACATGGGACCAACACTTTACATGTTGCATTTATATTTTTGTTCAGTGTAGATAAGATACTGTAGTAACAAGATGATTAACTAAATTGGGCATTTCAATGCCTCAACCTTTTGCTATTTAATTGTTCTGTCATCACAATTGTACCTTATTACCACTAATTTAATGAATTGTCCTTACCTGTTTGGTTTAACAGTTTTGTTAATTGTCTTTTCGTGCCTTCTCTCTAGACTCGCCGCAGCATGGTCTTCGCCAAACACTTGCGTCTCCTAGGGGACGAGTTCCGAGCAAAGTACCTGAACTCCACAGACGAGCAGGACCAGACCGTATACAACGAGGACTGGACTCTCATTAAGGTTTTCAGACCTCTTCACATAGATCAAATATTTGCACATTTAGATTATATTTATATATCCATTCGCATTGATTACTTCCTGCACTAGCAGCATGTAGGTCTACTGTATCTACTTAACCTTTACAATTAATGGAGGGGACATGTTAATGTATGGATAGCTATGATTTGCTGTTGGTGGTTAATTTGGATTGGGCATGAGTGGTTTGATGTGTTATTAATTTCTGTGTGTAAACTCAGAATAAGCTGGGTTCTGCCAGAGGGGGGCCATACCTGGGTGTCCACCTGAGAAGGAAGGACTTTATCTGGGGTCACAGAGAGGATGTGCCCAGCCTCAAAGGAGCTGTGAAGAAGATCATGAGCCTCATGAAGAAAACCAAACTAGACAGAGTCTTTGTGGCCACAGATGCAGATGATGAAGGTACTGTTTTACTTTGGTGCAATTGAGATAGATTGATGTTGAATTTAGATGACGGAGTTGATAATAAAGCAATTCATATTTGCAGCTCAAAGAAAATAACATACTAATAATGTTGTTAGGAATTGGAATGCCCACAGTCGATGTCTGCGCCCCCTGTGGAAATCTAAATAGCAAAATAAAAAATCTGCATAGAAATCTGCCTGTCGCACACCCGCATCTGCAGTGAAAGATGTCAGGGCTGGAGCGGTGTTTGTCAGACCATGATACATCCCTGAAAGTCGCTCTTCTCACAAAATCGTCTGTAGCGTCCAAACGGTTTAGCCTACAAACTATTATGACCCTTCTATAGAAAGGAGACACTCACGAACATGTTTTGCTCTAGGATGCCCATGGCCTCAAGACTCATTAGTGCCAAAAATAAGGGGTTAAATACAATAAAGGGTTAAATGCATAACAAATGTTTCCTGATCTTTCTTATATCTCACAGATATAGGACAGACACTATCTGTTCAATGTGGTGAATCTGTTATTCAATGTGTTTGTATGGGCTAATTGCAGTGAGGCCAAAAATATTTTGATCAAATAATTGTTTATATTTAAATATTTCAAGGGTTCTTAAAATTATAAATCAAATTGGTATGACCTTCTTAAAACAATTCCATATAGCTTAGTAGAACCCCTCCCCTGACAGGGCTTAGACTCTTAAATGGAATTGACCCCAACCCTATTACCCAGTAGAGAGAATACCTACATCAAGGCTTGGCAGGTTTATGCTGTCTGTACCCTACTCGCCAGAGTCTGTCCTAGACCTAGATAATAGGACCAGTGTGTTCCTAATGAGGCATATGTCTGTCCTGTGCAGAGCTGGCGGAGCTGAAGATGATGTTACCAGAGATGACACGCTTTGAGCCCACCTGGGACGACCTGGAACTACTCAAAGATGGGGGCGTGGCTATCATCGACCAATGGATCTGCGCGCATGCCAGGTACAGCTCCCAGCTTACACTGCGTGCGTGCTTACAGTATATATTCCACCATTCAGATGAAAGTGTTGCACAATGTGTACATACTGTAGGGAGGGAGCTGTAATGAGTACAAAGTATGCAGACATTCTTGTGCTTCCCTTTTGTTGAAGTACACATGTTAATCCCTAAGAGTATACTGCTACGGCATAATATAACATAAGTCGTAAAACCAAAAACACTTACAGAATAAAGGCCCAATTACTGGTAAACACACAACAGAAACGTGACCGTAATGAAACCAGGCTCTGTGCACAAGCCCACCATGGGATAGTAACTGCGCCACGTGGAAGTCACAGGCTAAATTAGGCTACATGCATAAATAAGGCTAAATACAGTGTACAGTAGCATGACGCTACATAAATGTCCATAAACAAGGCTATGCATAAACAGTCAATATGAAACTGATGATATTACCCCTGAAATGATAGGTGAGCTACACCAGGCCTAAGGAGCTAGCATTACTAGCTAACATCTTGGATTAGTTGGCTAGCAGTAGCATGACACACAGGAAAGAAAAATACCACATAGATATGGTATATATGAAATAGCAACACTCAACTAAAGTAATGACATGTCAGACAGTACTTACTATTAGATGCACACACTAAAACACAGGTCAAATACAGATTGGTGAGGAACAGTCCAACTAGTCCATCCTCTTCTGACCACGATCTCACTCTGAAGACAGGAGCGGGGTTCAGAGAGTACGTTTACATACTGTTATGTTCCCCAGCAAGAAAACCAAATATGTCGCTCAAACTGAAGGGGGAACTAACAAAGTGTCACTGACAATAACCAAAACGAAACAGGTGGGGTTTTAGCATGGGTTCTGAAAGACAATCATGGGGGTGTCCACTGAAAGTTGACTAGCAACAACAACTAGAATCTCAAAGAAACCCACTAAATTTGCCCAAGAAGAGGCAAACAAAAGAAAAACCCACACCAAACTTAAAGTTAGAAAGCAAACCAAAAGTTTAGCAAAATGTAAACAGGGAAGATCAGATAAAAGGATTGTTTGTCTAGAATTTAAAATGGCGATTGCCAACTAAAGGTGTTGACACGCCACATCGCTCAAGACAACTGAAGCACTTGGCCAGCCAGTCTTAAATAGAACCTGGGCCAGCACAGGTGAAACACCTTCCCACCAATGAGATGGCAACCAGCACAGTTGTAACACACGCTGACTATCGAAGTGACACCAATCGGTGCGCCCTACTTGCTAATGTGCTATACGTCCAACCTCAAAACATAACTGGAAAAACCAAACCCTGTAACACGTGTGCACAGTAATAATTTGGCAGATTATGCAATGGTCATGTAAACACGTTACTCTGCGTATCTTAATCGGTATAAGGTCAAAATCAAAGTAAGCATACGCCGATTAAAAACACCTGGTTTTCTGAGAAATCTTTAGGATTATTAGGACTTGTAAACACATTTACCAATCACGTTTGCCAATCTTCTGCAGTTATCAGAGTGCCATCAGGTAGTCTGATTTCAGATGTTTCCATGTAAACAGGATTATTAGGGAAATCTTTCTTCTTGGAAGGCATGTAAACATTTTAATCAAACTATTATATTAATCCGACTATCCACAATAATTGTGTGCATGTAACTGCAATCAGTTGAGGTGCATGGGGAATGGCAGACTGTGATTGACTGATAGAAGTGGGGTGACTTGTAGGTTCCACTAATGAGAAAATAAGGGGTGTTGGGCAAATACAACAAATACTAGAATAGGGGTGAAGTAAACACTAAAGATCTACGATGTATGGGATGATGTATTGTATTTAGGAAGGTGAAGTCTTGTTATATTGTATTTATGTTGAATATTTATTGTTGGTTTGATACTTGTAAAAGTGACTGTCTTTCTTAGTTGCTCTTGGATGGATTAATAAAGTTGTACTGAATTGAATTCCCTCCATCTCCCTTCCATTTCCCAGGTATTTTATCGGAACATCCGTGTCGACCTTCTCCTTCCGTATCCATGAGGAGAGAGAGATATTGGGATTTGAACCCAAAACCACCTACAACCGCTTCTGTGGGGACAGTGAGAATGAGTGTGAACAGCCCACACACTGGAAAATAGTCTACTGACTCATCAATGCAAAACCCCACTCAAGACCTCTTTAAAACATGCCAAAAGCAGTGTTGAAGTTGATATCTTTCTTTTTTTATATATATATATACGCTACCCTTAAGTTCGGGGTCACTTAGAAATGTCCTTGATTTTGAAAGAAAACCTTTTTTTTTGTCCATTTAAAATGACATCAAATTGATCAGAATTACAGTGTAGATATTGTTAATGTTGTAAATGACTATTGTAGCTGGAAACGGCAGATTTTTTTATGGAATATCTACGTAGGCGTACAGAGGCCCATTATCAGCAACCATCACTCCTGTGTTACAATGGCACGTTCTGTTAGCTAATCCAAGTTTATCATTTTAAAAGGCTAATTGATCATTAGAAAACCCTTTTGCAAGTATGTTAGCACAGCTGAAAACTGTTGTCCTGATTTAAAGAAGCAATAAAACTGGCCTTTAGACTAGTTGAGTGTTTGGAGCATCAGCATTTGTGGGTTCGATTACAGGCTCAAAATGGCCAGAAACAAAGCACTTTCTTCCGAAACTCGTCAGTCTATTCTTGTTCTGAAGATCTCGTACAATGATGTGTACTACTCCCTTCACAGAACAGCGCAAACTGGCCCTAACCAGAATAGAAAGAGGAGTGGGAGGCCCTGGTGCACAACTGAGCAAGAAGAGAAGATTGCCTGCAATGACAACAAGCTCAGTCCGATGATGCTGTGACACACTGCCTCAGACCATGACGGACCCTCTACCTCCGAATCGATTCCGCTCCAGCCTCGATGTAACGCTCATTCCTTTGACGATAAATGTGAATCCAACCATCACCCCTGGTGAGACAAAACCGCGACTCATCAGTGAAGAGCACTTTTTGCCAGTCCTGTCTGGTCGAGCAACGGTGGGTTTGTGCCCATAGGTGACGTTGTTGCCGGTGATGTTTGGTGAGGACCTGCCTTATAACAGGCCTACAAGCCCTCAGTCCAGCCTCTCTCAGCCTATTGTGGACAGTCTGAGCACTGATGGAGGTATTGTGCGTTTCTGGTGTAACTCAGGCAGTTGTTGTTGCCATCCTGTACTTGTCCCGCAGGTGTGATGTTCGGATGTACCGAACCTGTGCAGGTGTTACACGTGGTCTGCCACTGTGAGGACGATCAGCTGACCGTCCTGTCTTCCTGTAGCGCTGTCTTAGGCATCTCACAGTATGGACATTGCAATTTATTGCCCTGGCCACCTCTACAGTCCTCATGCCTCCTTGCAGCATGCCTAAGGCACTTTCACGGAGATGAGCAGGGACCCTAGGCATCTTTCTTTTGGTGTTTTTCAGAGTCAGTAGAAAGGCCTTATTAGTGTCCTGAGTTTTCATAACTGTGACCTTAATTGCCTACCGTCTGTAAGCTGTTAGTGTCTTAATGGCCGTTCCACAGGTGCATGTTCATTTAATTGTTTATGGTTCATTGAACAAGCGTGGGAGACAGTGTGAAGTAATTAGGATTTTTACGAATTATCTTTGAAAGACAGGGTCCTGAAAAAGGGACGTTACTTTTTTTGCTGAGTTTAGATATTACATAAAAAAATCAACCATTTCCAGCTACAATAGTCATTTACAACATTAACAATGTCTACTCTGTATTTCTGATCAATTTGATGTTTATTTTAATGGACAAAAAATTAGCTTTTCTTTCAATAACAAAGTCATATCTAAGGGACCCCAAACTTTTTAACGGAAGTGTGTGTGTATGTATATATGTATGTATGTATGTATGTATGTATGTATATGTATGTATATATATGTATGTGTGTATATATGTATGTATATATATGTGTATATATATATATATATATATATATATATATATATATATCGTATGTGTATATATATATGTATGTATGTATGTATGTATATATATGTGTATATATATATATCGTATGTGTATATATATCTGTATGTATGTATGTATGTATGTATGTATATATATATATATATCGTATGTGTATATATATATCGTATGTGTATGTATATATATGTGTATATATATATATATCGTATGTGTATATATGTATATATATATGTATGTGTCTTTCTTTATTCAAGTTTTTTTTTTGTGCTATGTTTGTATTGTTTTGAGAATTGTGCAAACTGGGGTCCATTGACCACTGACTGAATGTGATGCTAAAATGGTCTGGGCAATCAGATTATTTAAAAATCGCCACTTTAAATTGACCTGTTTACACTCATTGCACCTTTCTAATCACTTTCTAGGTATGATATTGGCCTTTTTTTAGTGTTGTGTGATCAAATCTGGCTGCAATCAATGGTATTTCAATTGCTGTGTGATTTTTATAAGGGAATTATTTTTTGGTCATGTAACATGCATTGAAAGTGCAGTGTCTTCTATGACCAATTCATACTGTATTCGGTTGTGAATCTACCTTATGTTGCATTATGGTGTACGATATTTTGTGAGCTTGAGGAACCTGTTTTTGTTTTGTTTTCCTTTGTGACTAGCCTATGATTGAAACTGTGTTGCTTGGTTGACATTTCAGTCTTTGAACAGAGAAAAACGGATATGTGGTTAAATATAGTATGCTGTTGATCCATTTTTTTTTTCTCGCATGACCTGTTTAAGGTAAGTTCAAAGCCATATAGTGAACATTGATTGACCAGGTAATTATGGTATAGAATATGATCTATATTTTATATGATCAGATATAAACAACTTATTTTCAATGATTACAGTTACAGTAATATTTTTTTTTTACAGCCAAGATTATGATAATTTTGGGACTTTTATTTTTATCTTTCCACTTGTATGGCTGTCATTTTGGAAATGATTTCATTATAAATTATTTTCATGAGTATCAATCAGAGCACATACCATATTTTCGAAGATTACATAAATCTTTTTCTTACAACAAAATGATGGACTGACACAAAGCAGTCACTATCACCTGCCAATATGTTCTAAAGTGAACTGCAAAATATATATATCTATATATACACAGTACCAGTCAAAAGTTTGGACACCTACTCATTTCTTTATTTGTATTATGTTCTCCATTGTAGAATAATAGTAAAGACATCGAAACCATGAAATACCACATATGGTATTTCTATTTTATATTCTTCAAACAAGCCACGCTTTGCCTTGACGACAGCTTTGCACACACACTCTTGGCATTCTCTCAACCAGCTTCATGAAGTAGTCACCTGGAATGTATTTCAATTAAAAGGTGTGTCTTTTTAAAATGTGTACAATTTCATTCCTTAATGCGTTTGAGCCAATCAGTTGTGTTGTGACAAGGTACAGTGGTTGCTCAACTAAAAGTTTTGAGGTTATGCTGCGGGATTTAAGAGGTCATTTGCTGTTTAGTACGGTACCCTGCGCCACTACTTCATTGCTCCAGACCAGCACAAGGGGGAGTTAGAGCACTGATTATGCTTTTGGGTCCCAAGGCACTACTGTGTCTCTAACTGACAATGAATGGGTGACATAAACCAAATAGATAGTGATAATTGTGCACGAGTTCAAAATTTAATTTCAATAAACTGAATAATGAGGGCGAAGAAGGTGATTGAATTTAGAACAATAGTGTAAGAATTGCTATTCCTCTGTCCTGCAAACTTTAGACTAGAATTAAGGTGTGGGAATGTTAGGATTATTTAGCTTTTACTGTAGTACTGCAGCCTACTCCCGACCAGTGATGTTGTACATTGCCCGAGTGGTTCGGCGGTCTAAGACACTGCATCGCAGTGCAAACTGTGTTGCTACAGATGCTGGTTTGATAGCCGTGCTGGCCGCGACCAGGAGACCCATGAGGCGACGGTAGGCTTTTGGTTTCTCTCCCTCTAAAAACAGAAATATATCATTCTAAATAACAAACTGGCTTTATTTACAAATTAGTAACAATGTCTCACCCCATGTTCAAAAATGGCCTTTTTCCCGCTCACTTTAGGTTATTTGAAAACAATCATCTCCAAAATATTGTTATTTTTTCAAATCTAACAAAACAATCAACATTGAATAACTGGCATAATTGTGACATGCCACAAGCAAATATGTTCAATGACAAGGTGGCGAGATCTTACATTTGTTGTGTGGATTTTAATTTGTATTTATTTTCCTGATGGAGAGCATTGTCTGTTAGGATTTACCTGTACGATGTTCCCGCTATATGTTTATGCATTTGTGTGTGTGTATGTACAAGTGTTATTGGAGTGGTTTGGATAGTTTCGTTGTGAATCAGTACACGTATGCACAATGCAGTCATCTTACCATTTTAAACGGGCCTGTGGTTCACCTTGTCAATATCTTTAGTTTTTTTGATTGGTCTTCACAATAAAACACTACCTTAATCGGGGTCAGAGGAACTGGCCCTAAATCTCCATTGGGCAATGACTTGTTACTAATCTATGTTTATGAACAAGCCTGTGGTTTACATTGTGCATGTATTTTTGTGGGAAACCAAAGGAGACAGTTCAGTACCATTTGAGTCTTGCAATTGCACCCAACATGAACAGGTGAGTTAATTAAAGGACATAACAGTTGCAAATTAGCAAATGTTGTGTGTGTGTGTGCGTCATCATAAGAATGTTTTACTGTCATATACAAAAAATCAGCTCCTCCCGTGATGGGGATCGATGAACTTCACGTTTTTCAGCTTCGGCCCACCACCTACCAGCGCTGGGTTGTTATTAACCCAGCATTTTTTTGTGTATGTTCTCACAGGGCAACCATTTGCATCCTGTAGTCTGAAAGGCATGGGCTGCATCCCAATTCTCCCCCCTTTTAGCTCTATTGTTTAAAGCCAGGGGGCAGTAGTGTCTCCTCATCAGTCTCCTATCACTATGCTGGCTGAATACCAATCAGGAGTGTTGAGAGGTGTACTCAGGGATTGAGGCAGGCAGACTGAAGTTTCATCCTTATTTCAGCACCACCAGTGTAGCCTGTGTCTGTAACCCAAATGGTACCCTATTCCCTTTATAGTGCACTACTTTTATAGGGCTCTGGTCAAAAGTAGTGCACTATATAGGGCAGGGTTTCCCAAACTCAGTCCTGGTGCCCCCCTGGGTGCACGTGTTGGTTTTTGCCCTAGCACTGCACAGCTGATTCAAATCATCATAGCTTGATGATGAGTTGGTTATATGGGGTGGGGGGGGTAGCCTAATGTTACCCTGCTACCCTGGCTGACTGTTGTTTTATCGTTGGCTCAGTCTGTTCAGTGTCATGTTTTCATCTTTTGAATGTTGCTAAAGTGATTTTGTTTGATTTTGTCTCTATAGATGAGTTAGCTGACAACCTCACGAAATTGATGCGCACACTTCAATGAGTCAGAAGTCCGTGTGTTGTTGTGATTCTGGATGGCCAGAAGCTAAACACAATGACAAGAAGTTGACATGTGGGAAATCGTAGGTGGCTCGTTTAAGCTAGTTTTATGTGGTTCTTGATATTATGTCTTGTTCTGAGGTGTTTTTTTTTTACTGATGTCACGTCTATGCTAATATGGCAAAAAAATTGCTAACTAACTAAACAATTAACAATTAACTATTAGCTAACTAACAAACAATTGTAACAATGTATTTGAGAGACAACAAGTGCTCATTGTGCAAATGTATTCATATTTTCAATAAACATTGGAGACTAAATATAGTTTATTTTTCTCTTGGTTCTCTCTAAAAAGCATATCTTGTTGCTAAAAGGAGTTACTATGCCTGCAAACAGAAAAGAGAGAATTCTAACTTTCATTGGCATTCGTGAGATTGCTTCTATCTTGGTTGGGCATCAAAACCAAAGCCTGATGTTCCTGTGTCTGCCTGGCATACTTAAAGATACCTCTATGTTTATTACTTTCATTAACCTGAGTTGATATCTCTAGCCTGAGATAACAAGGATTATGTGGAGACTGACTTTATGTATTTACCCATTTTCTATTTGATAGATTTTCCTAAGCTGGCATGATTTAGCAGGGACAGACGGCAGGCCCAATATAATGTCTAAAATGGCATGCTATTCCCTACTATGTGTTAAAATCTCAATATTTAGGTAAATCGGTCTATACATGCTGAATGGGGCTTACATTAGATTTGGGTTTGATTGTTCAGGTTCACAATCAGCAATAGTTTTGGTAGTTCTGCTTGAAACAATCAGTATACATATGGTTAGATGTACAGACATTTTTAGATGTAAAGTTGATCATTTCATAACGAGGGCAGCAATTACTTTTGCTAGGACAAGGACAAGACTCATGACAATAAACCTCAACCTGCCAATACTGCATGGTCAAAGCTGGAGAAGAGAAGCTCACTCACTTCCAAAAGATCTAAACCATTCGATTATGAGAGGGGGGTGAAATCCAAAGTTGTGCTATATATTGATTGGCAATGTCATAGCACATTTTTCAAAATAAATATTGATACATTACTAGCTCTAACACTTTTAATCTGCAAAAATGACATGAGTGGGTGATGGTGATTTCAGATCAAAAGTGGGGTTGGGGCCAAAGGGCAAAGATTTTTTTTATTTCACCTTTATTTAACCAGGTAGGCCATTTGAGAACAAGTTCTCATTTACAACTGCGACCTGGCCAAGATAAAGCAAAGCAGTTCGTCAAAACAACAACCCAGAGTTACACATGCGATAAACAAACATACAGTCAATAACACAGTAGAAAAATCTATATACAGTGTGTGCAAATGTAGTAAGATTAGGGTGGTAAAGGCAATAAATAGGGCATAGTGGTGAAATAATTACAATTTAGCATTAACACTGGAGGGATAGATGTGCAGATGATGATGTGCAAGTAGGGATACTGGGGTGCAAAAGAGCAAAAGTAAATAACAATATGGGGATGAGGTAGTTGGGTGGCTATTTTCAGATGGGCTGTGTACAGGTGCAGTGATCGGTAAGCTGCTCAGATAGCTGATGCTTAAAGTTAGTGAGGGAGATATAAGACTCCAACTTCAGTGATTTGCAATTCGTTCCAGTCATTTGCAGCAGAGAACTGGAAGGAAAGGTGGCCAAACGAGGTGTTGGCTTTGGCGATGACCAGTGAAATATACCTGCTGGAGTGCGTGCTATGGGTGGGTGTTGCTATGGTGACCAGTGAACTGAGATAAGGAGGGGCTTTACCTAGCAAATACTTATAGATGACCTAGAGCCAGTGGTTGAAGCGAGGGCCAGCCAACGAGAGCATACAGGTCACAGTGATGGGTAGTATTTGGGGCTTTGGTGACAAAACAACTTCCGGGTTGGAGCGAGCCGGTCGCATCCGCGCTTCGGTCTGCAGGTTGTATAACTTTTTCATTACATTTCATTATAGTACAACGGTCTGATTTGTCTAATCTTAGCAATTTCTTCTTAGCTAGCTACATAGTCGTCGTTGTATCAAAGATAATTGCGTAATTATCGTATTTCGTCGTCTCCTATCTGCCCAACACGTTCACCGTCTACCGTAGCACTGTAGTAACTATCACACTCAACTGAACGACTTGATTAGTGTAGTGTTAGCTAGCTACATAGTTGTCTTTGCTGTCTTCGTATCCAAGATAATTGTGTAGTTAGAGTGTGTAGTCTTAGAGTGATTATCTTAATTTACCGAGGTTAGCTAGCCAGCTATTTTGTCGTCCTTAACGTAGGAGACACTCCTAGCTAGCCAATAGCCAGCCAACGTCTACTGAATAGAACTTTCGCATTCCGGTCGCATTCCGCGCTCCACAGGTAGTATCATATTTTCATTTCATTTCATTACAGTCCCAACGGTGTGATTTGTTTGATCGTAGCTAGCTACATAGCTAGCTACATAGCCGTCTTTGTTTCAAAGATAATTGTGTAGTCTAGAGCGATTTTCTAGGTTAGCTAGCCAGCTATTGTCGTTCTCCTAACGCAACGTAACGTAACCAACACTGCTAGCTAGCCAGCTAGCCCCCAAAAGCAGCATTGTAGAAACTTCACACTCAACGGAACGACTTGATTAGGGTAGTGTCAACAACGCAGCTAGCCTACCTCAGCAGTACTGTATCATTTTAATCATTTTAGTCAATTAGATTCTTGCTACGTAAGCTTAACTTTCTGAACATTCGAGACGTGTAGTCCACTTGTCATTCCAATCTCCTCTGCATTAGCGTAGCCTCTTCTCTAGCCTGTCAACTATGTGTCTGTCTATCCCTGTTCTCTCCTCTCTGCACAGACCATACAAACGCTCCACACCGCATGGCCGCGGCCACCTAATCTGGTGGTCCCAGCGCGCACGACCCACGTGGAGTTCCAGGTCTCCGGTAGCCTCTGGAACTGCCGATCTGCGGCCAACAAGGCAGAGTTCATCTCAGCCTATGCCTCCCTCCAGTCCCTCGACTTCTTGGCTCTGACGGAAACATGGATCACCACAGACAACACCGCTACTCCTACTGCTCTCTCTTCGTCCGCCCACGTGCTCTCGCACACCCCGAGAGCTTCTGGTCAGCGGGGTGGTGGCACCGGGATCCTCATCTCTCCCAAGTGGTCATTCTCTCTTTCTCCCCTTACCCATCTGTCTATCGCCTCCTTTGAATTCCATGCTGTCACAGTTACCAGCCCTTTCAAGCTTAACATCCTTATCATTTATCGCCCTCCAGGTTCCTCGGAGAGTTCATCAATGAGCTTGATGCCTTGATAAGCTCCTTTCCTGAGGACGGCTCACCTCTCACAGTTCTGGGCGACTTTAACCTCCCCACGTCTACCTTTGACTCATTCCTCTCTGCCTCCTTCTTTCCACTCCTCTCCTCTTTTGACCTCACCCTCTCACCTTCCCCCTACTCACAAGGCAGGCAATACGCTCGACCTCATCTTTACTAGATGCTGTTCCTCCACTAACCTCATTGCAACTCCCCTCCAAGTCTCCGACCACTACCTTGTATCCTTTTCCCTCTCGCTCTCATCCAACACTTCCCACACTGCCCCTACTCGGATGGTATCGCGCCGTCCCAACCTTCGCTCTCTCTCCCCCGCTACTCTCTCCTCTTCCATCCTATCATCTCTTCCCTCTGCTCAAACCTTCTCCAACCTATCTCCTGATTCTGCCTCCTCAACCCTCCTCTCCTCCCTTTCTGCATCCTTTGACTCTCTATGTCCCCTATCCTCCAGGCCGGCTCGGTCCTCCCCTCCCGCTCCGTGGCTCGACGACTCATTGCGAGCTCACAGAACAGGGCTCCGGGCAGCCGAGCGGAAATGGAGGAAAACTCGCCTCCCTGCGGACCTGGCATCCTTTCACTCCCTCCTCTCTACATTTTCCTCCTCTGTCTCTGCTGCTAAAGCCACTTTCTACCACTCTAAATTCCAAGCATCTGCCTCTAACCCTAGGAAGCTCTTTGCCACCTTCTCCTCCCTCTTGAATCCTCCTCCCCCTCCCCCTCCTCCCTCTCTGCAGATGACTTCGTCAACCATTTTGAAAAGAAGGTCGACGACATCCGATCCTCGTTTGCTAAGTCAAACGACACCGCTGGTTCTGCTCACACTGCCCTACCCTGTGCTCTGACCTCTTTCTCCCCTCTCTCTCCAGATGACATCTCGCGTCTTGTGACGGCCGGCCGCCCAACAACCTGCCCGCTTGACCCTATCCCCTCCTCTCTTCTCCAGACCATCTCCGGTGACCTTCTCCCTTACCTCACCTCGCTCATCAACTCATCCCTGACCGCTGGCTACGTCCCTCCCATCTTCAAGAGAGCGAGAGTTGCACCCCTTCTGAAAAAACCTACACTCGATCCCTCCGATGTCAACAACTACAGACCAGTATCCCTTCTTTCTTTTCTCTCCAAAACTCTTGAACGTGCCGTCCTTGGCCAGCTCTCCCGCTATCTCTCTCAGAATAACCTTCTTGATCCAAATCAGTCAGGTTTCAAGACTAGTCATTCAACTGAGACTGCTCTTCTCTGTATCACGGAGGCGCTCCGCACTGCTAAAGCTAACTCTCTCTCCTCTGCTCTCATCCTTCTAGACCTATCGGCTGCCTTCGATACTGTGAACCATCAGATCCTCCTCTCCACCCTCTCCGAGTTGGGCATCTCCGGCGCGGCCCACGCTTGGATTGCGTCCTACCTGACAGGTCGCTCCTACCAGGTGGCGTGGCGAGAATCCGTCTCCTCACCACGTGCTCTCACCACTGGTGTCCCCCAGGGCTCTGTTCTAGGCCCTCTCCTATTCTCGCTATACACCAAGTCACTTGGCTCTGTCATAACCTCACATGGTCTCTCCTATCATTGCTATGCAGACGACACACAATTCATCTTCTCCTTTCCCCCTTCTGACGACCAGGTGGCGAATCGCATCTCTGCATGTCTGGTAGACATATCAGTGTGGATGACGGATCATCACCTCAAGCTGAACCTCGGCAAGACGGAGCTGCTCTTCCTCCCGGGAAGGACTGCCCGTTCCATGATCTCGCCATCACGGTTGACAACTCCATTGTGTCCTCGTCCCAGAGCGCTAAGAACCTTGGCGTGATCCTGGACAACACCCTGTCGTTCTCAAATAACATCAAGGCGGTGGCCCGTTCCTGTAGGTTCATGCTCTACAACATCCGCAGAGTACGACCCTGCCTCACACAGGAAGCGGCGCAGGTCCTAATCCAGGCACTTGTCATCTCCCGTCTGGATTACTGCAACTCGCTGTTGGCTGGGCTCCCTGCCTGTGCCATTAAACCCCTACAACTCATCCAGAACGCCGCAGCCCGTCTGGTGTTCAACCTTCCCAAGTTCTCTCACGTCACCCGCTCCTCCGCTCTCTCCACTGGCTTCCAGTTGAAGCTCGCATCCGCTACAAGACCATGGTGCTTGCCTACGGAGCTGTGAGGGGAACGGCACCTCAGTACCTCCAGGCTCTGATCAGGCCCTACACCCAAACAAGGGCACTGCGTTCATCCACCTCTGGCCTGCTCGCCTCCCTACCACTGAGGAAGTACAGTTCCCGCTCAGCCCAGTCAAAACTGTTCGCTGCTCTGGCCCCCCAATGGTGGAACAAACTCCCTCACGACGCCAGGACAGCGGAGTCAATCACCACCTTCCGGAGACACCTGAAACCCCACCTCTTTAAGGAATACCTAGGATAGGATAAAGTAATCCTTCTCATCCCCCCCCCCCCTTAAAAGACCTAGATGCACTATTGTAAAGTGGCTGTTCCACTGGATGTCATAAGGTGAAAGCACCAATTTGTAAGTCGCTCTGGATAAGAGCGTCTGCTAAATGACTTAAATGTAAATGTAAATGTAAAACGGATGGCACTGTGATAGACTGCATCCAATTTGCTGAGTAAAGTGTTGGAGGCTATTTTGTAAATGACATCGCCGAAGTCAAGGATCGGTAAGACAGTCAGTTTTACGAGGGTATGTTTAGCAGCATGAGTGAAGGAGGCTTTGTTGCAAAATAGAAAGCCAATGCTAGATTTAATTTTGGATTGGAGATAGTTTATAGTCTAGCCAGACACCAAGGTATTTGTAGTTGTCCACATATTCCAAGTCAGAACTGTCCAGAGTAGTGATGCTAGTCGGGCGGGCAGAATGAATGAAGTATACAGAATGCAGTATACATTTGAGAAACCAAGGCTGTTGAGTCTGCCGATAAGAATGCAGTGATTGACGAGTCAAAAGTCTTGGCCAGGTCGATGAAGACAGCTGCACAGTACTGTTTTTTATCGATGGAGGTTATAATATCGTTTAGGACCTTGAGCGTGGCTGAGGTGCACCCATGACCAGCTCGGAAACCAGATTGCATAGCGGAGAAGGTACAGTGGGATTCAAAATGGTCGGTGGTCTGTTTGTTAACTTGGCTTTTGAAGACTTTAGAAAGGCAGTGCAGGATAGATATATGTCTGTAACAGTTTGGGTCTAGAGTGTCTCCCCCTTTGAAGAGTGCAGCTGCTTCCCAATCTTTAGGGATCTCAGATGATACGAAAGAGAGTTTGAACAGGCTAGTAATAGGGGTTGCAACAATTGCGGCGGATAATTTTAGAAAGAGAGGATCCAGATTGTCTAGCCCACCTGATTTGTAGTGGTCCAGATTTTGCAGCTCTTTCAGAACATCAGCTATCTGGATTTGGGTGAAGAAGAAGTGGAGGGGGGTGCCTTGGGCAAGATGCTGCAGGGGGTGCAGAGCTGTTGGCCGGGGTAGCCAGGTGGAAAGCATGGCCAGCCGTAGAAAAATGCTTATTGAAACTCTCAATTATCATACATTTATCGGTGGTGACAGTGTTCCCTGTTTCCTAGCCTCAGTGCAGTGGGCAGCTTGTAGGACGGCCAGGGTGTTAAGCATATCCCAGTTTAGGTCACCTAACAGTACGAACTCTGAAGATAAATGGGAGCAATCATTTATATGGTGTCCAGGGCACAGCTGGGGGCTGAGGGGTGTCTATAACAAGCGGCAACAGTGAGAGACTTACTTCTGGAAAGGTGGATTTTTTAAAGTAGAAGCTCAAATTGTTTGGGCACAGACCTGGATAGTATGACACAACTCTGCAGGCTATCTCTGCAGTAGATTGCAACTCTGCCCCCTTTGGCAGTTTTATCTTGATGGAAAATGTTGCAGTTGGGGTTGGACATTTCTGAATTTTTGGTGGCCTTCCTAAGCCAGGATTCAGACACGGCTAGGACATCAGGGTTGGTGGAGTGTGCTAAAGCAGTGAATAAAACAATCTTAGGGAGGAGGCTGCTGATGTTAACATGCATGAAACCAAGGCTTTTACGGTTACAGAAGTCAACAAATGAGAGCACCTGGGGAATAGGTGTGGTACTGGGAGCTACAGGGCCTCGGTTAACCTCTACATCACCAGAATAAGGGTATGGCTAAAGGCTATAAGAACTGGCCTTCTAGTGCGCTGGGAACAGAGAATAAAAGGAGCAGATTTCTGGGTGTGGTACAATAGATTCAAGGCATAATGTACAGGCAAGGGTATGGTGGGATGTGTGTACAGTGGAAGTAAACCTAGGCATTGAGTGATGATGAGAGAGATTGCATCTCTGGAGGCACCAGTTAAGCCAGGTGAGGTCTTCGCATGTGTGGGGGGTGGGACAAAAGAGCTATCAAAGACATGTTGAGCGTGACTGGGGGCTCTACAGTGAAATAAAACAATATGTACTAACCGTGATGGCATATTGACATTAGAGAGAGGCATAAGATGAGATGGGCAGAGATGGTCAGTCAGGTATGCACAGGCCCTGAGGTCGAGGCTGGGGCCGACAGATAAACAAAAAGAAGTACCGCGTTTGTGAATAGTCCAGCAGGCATCATCTGTGTAGCCGAGTGATCATAGGGTCCAATGAGCAGCAATAGATGAGTCCGGGAGCAGTTCGGTAGTCGCTACTATGCAAGGCGAGCGGGAGACAACGGCGTTCAGAAACTAGTGGGTCGGGTCTAGCGGATGGGTCTCTGACGACGTCGGAAAAGCCTGTTGAAACCACATCGGACGATTATGTCGGCAGACCAGTTGTGATGGATCGGCGGGGCTCCGTGTCGACAATAAAGGGTCCAGGCCAATTGGCAAAGGAGGTATTGTAGCACAAGAAGTTAGCCTCGAACTAGGACCATATAACAGCTATCTCAAGGCTAACTGATAGTGGGGTGGTAGATGCCCATCTTCCCTTATGTCTCAGCACCATATACAGTGGGGAGAACAAGTATTTGATACACTGCCTATTTTGCAGGTTTCCCTACTTACAAAGCATCTGTCATTTTTTATCATAGGTACACCAACTGTGAGAGACGGAATCTAAAAGAAAAATCCAGAAAATCACATTGTATGATGTTTAAGTAATTAATTTGCATTTTATTGCATGACATAAGTATTTGATCACCTACCAACCAGTAAGAATTACGGCTCTCACATACCTGTTAGTTTTTCTTTAAGAAGCCCTCCTGTTCTCCACTCATTACCTGTATTAACTGCACCTGTTTGAACTCAGAGCCCGAACCTGAACCCGATTGAACATCTCGAGAGAGAGACCTGAAAATAGCTGTACAGCGATGTTCCCCTTCCGACCTGACAGAGCTTGAGAGGATCTGCAGAGAAGAATGGGAGAAACTCCCCAAACACAGGTGTGCCAAGCACCGTACCCAAGAAGACTTGAGGCTGTAAAAGGTGCTAAAGGTGCTTCAAAAAGGACTGAGTAAATGGTCTGAATACTCATGTGATATTTCCTTTTTCTGTTTTTCAAATCAAATTGTATTTGTCACATGCACCGAATACCACAGTGAAATTTAAATGTAAATGTAAATGTACAAGCCTTTAACCAACAATGCAGTTTTAAGAAAATACCAACAAAAAAAAGTGAGCGATAAGTATAACTAATAAATCAAGAGCAGCAGGAAATAACTATAGCGGGCTATATAAGGGGGGTATCGGTGTCGAGGTAATTCAAATCAAATGTTATTAGTCACATGATATGAATACAACAGGTATTACAACCTTACAGTGAAATGCTTACTTACGAGCCCCTAACCAACAGTGCAGTTTTAAAAAATACGGATGAGAATAAGAGATAAAAGCAACAAGTAATTAAAGAGGAGCAGTAAAAAATAACAATATATACAGGGGGGTGCCGGTACAGAGTCAATGTGCGGGGACACTGGTTAGTTGAGGTAGTATGTACATGTAGGTAGAGTTAATTAAAGTGACTTTGCATAGATGACAACAGAGAGTGTCAGTGGTGTGGAGAGTTGGGGGGGGTGCAATGTGAATAGTCTGGGTAGCCATTTGACTAGTTGTTCAGGAGTCTTATGGCTTGGAGGTAGAAACTGTTTAGAAGCCTCTTGGACAAAGACTTGGCGCTCCGGTACCGCTTGCCGTGAGGTAGCAGAGTGAACAGTCTATGACTACGGTGGTTGGAGTCGTTGACAATTTTCAGGGCCTTCCTTTGACACTGCCTGGTATAGAGGTCCTGGATGACAGGAAGCTTGGAGCCAGTGATGTACTGGGCCGTTCGCACTACCCTCTGTAGTGCCTTGTGGTCGGAGGCCGAGCAGTTGCCATCCCAGGCAGTGATGCAACCAGTCAGGATACTCTCGATGATGCAGCTGTAGAACCTTTTGAGAATCTGAGGACCCATGTCAAATCTTTTCAATCTCCTGAGGGGGAATAGGTTTTGTCGTGCCCGCTTCACGACTGTCTTGGTGTGCTTGGACCATGTTAGTTTGTTGGTGATATGGACTCCAAGGAACTTAAAGCTCTCAACCTGCTCCACTGCAGCCCCGTCGATGAGAATGGGTGCGTGCTCGGTCCTCTTTTTACTGTAGTCCACAATCATCTCCCCTGTCTTGATCACGTTGATGGAGAGGTTGTTGTCCTGGCATATGGCCAGGTCTCTGACCTTCTCCCTATAGGCTGTCTCGTTGTTGTTGGTGATCAGACCTACCACTATTGTGTCATCTGCAATCTTAATGATGGCGTTGGAGTCGTGCCTGGCCATGCACTCATGAGTGAACAGGGAGTTCAGGAGGGGACTGAGCATGCATCTCTGGTGGGCCCCAGTGTTGAGGATCAGCGTGGCGGATGTGCTGTTACCTACCCTCACCACCTGAGGGTAGCCCGTCAGGAAGTCCAGGATCCAGTTGCAGAGGGAGGTTTTTTGTCCCAGGGTCCTTAGCTTTGTGATGAGCTTTTAGGGCACTATGGTGTTGAACGCTGAGCTGTAGTCAATGAATAGCATTCTCACATAGGTGTTCCTTCTGTCCAGGTGGGGAAGGCCAGAGTACAATAGAGACTGCATCATCTGTGGATCTGTTGGGGCAGTATGCAAATTAGAGTGGGTCTAGGGTTTCTGGGATGATGGTGTTGATGTGAGCCATGACCAGCCTATGGGTCGGTAGTCATTTAGGTTACCTTTGTGTTCTTGGGCACAGGGACTATGGTGGTCTGCTTGAAACATGTTGGTATTACAGACTCGGACAGGGAGAGGTCGAAAATGTCAGCGCATGCTCGCATTACACATCCTGGTAATGTGTCTTTGCCCTGCAGCCTTGTGAATGTTGGCCTGTCTAAAGGTCTTTCTCACATCGGCTACGGAGAGTGTGATCACACTGTCTTCCGGTACAGCTGGTGCTCTCATGCATGTTTCAGTGTTATTTTACTCAAAGCGAGCATAGAAGGAGTTTAGCACATCCAGTAGGCTAGTGTCACTGGGCAGCTCTCAACTGTGCTTCCCTTTGTAGTCTGTAATGGTTTGCAGGCCCTGCCATATCCGACGAGCGTTCGGTGCCGGTGTAGTATGACTCGATCTTAGTCCTGTATTGACGCTTTGCGTGTTTGATGGTTCGTTGGAGGGCATAGCCGGATTTCTTACAAGCCTCCGGGTTTGAGTCCCGCTCCTTGAAAGCGGCAGCTCTAGCCTTTAGCTCAGTGCGGATGCTGCCTGTAATCCATGGTTTCTGGTTGGGGTATGTACGTATGGTCACTGTGGGGACGACGTCAATGATGCACTTATTGATGAAGCCAATGACATATGTGGTGTACTCCTCAATGCCATTGAATGAATCTCAGAACATATTCCAGTCTGTGTATAGCAAATCAGTCCTGTACCTTAGCATCTGCTTCATCTGATTACTTTTTTATTGATCTAGTCACTGGTGCTTCCAGCTTTAATTTTAGCTTGTAAGCAGGAATTAGGAGGATCAAATTATGGTCAGGTAATATGTACATGTAGTGACTATGCATAGATAATAACAGAGTTTAGCAGCAGCGTAGAAGGGGGGGGGCAATGCAAATTGTCTGGGTAGCCATTTGATTAGCTGTTCAGCAGTCTTATGGCTTGGGGGTGGTGCTTGTGGCTCCGGTGCTGCGTGCCATGCAGTAGCAGAGAGAACAGTCTATGACTAGGGTGGCTGGAGTCTTTGACCATTCTTTACTTTTACTTTGTCATTATGGGGTATTGTGTTTAGATTGATGAGGGGGAAAAAACAATGTAATCCATTTTAGAATAACATATACGCTGGGATTCGGAAAGCAAGTGCAGGTGGTGAGTTTAAAACCTCTTAAGGATCACACCCTGTTTTACAATTTTCACCTAAAATGACATACCCAAATCTAACTGCCTGTAGCTCAGGACCTGAAGCAAGGATATGCATATTCTTGACACCATTTGAAAAGAAACACTTTTAAGTTTGTGGAAATGTCCAATTAATGTTGGAGAATATAACACATTAGATCTGGTCAAAGATACAGTGCCTTGCGAAAGTATTCGGCCCCCTTGAACTTTGCGACCTTTTGCCACATTTCAGGCTTCAAACATAAAGATATAAAACTGTATTTTTTTGTGAAGAATCAACAACAAGTGGGACACAATCATGAAGTGGAACGATATTTATTGGATATTTCAAACTTTTTTAACAAATCAAAAACTGAAAAATTGGGCGTGCAAAATTATTCAGCCCCCTTAAGTTAATACTTTGTAGCGCCACCTTTTGCTGCGATTACAGCTGTAAGTCGCTTGGGGTATGTCTCTATCAGTTTTGCACATCGAGAGACTGAAATGTTTTCCCATTCCTCCTTGCAAAACAGCTCGAGCTCAGTGAGGTTGGATGGAGAGCATTTGTGAACAGCAGTTTTCAGTTCTTTCCACAGATTCTCGATTGGATTCAGGTCTGGACTTTGACTTGGCCATTCTAACACCTGGATATGTTTATTTTTTAACCATTCCATTGTAGATTTTGCTTTATGTTTTGGATCATTGTCTTGTTGGAAGACTAATCTCCGTCCCAGTCTCAGGTCTTTTGCAGACTCCATCAGGTTTTCTTCCAGAATGGTCCTGTATTTGGCTCCATCCATCTTCCCATCAATTTGAACCATCTTCCCTGTCCCTGCTGAAGAAAAGCAGGCCCAAACCATGATGCTGCCACCACCATGTTTGACAGTGGGGATGGTGTGTTCAGGGTGATGAGCTGTGTTGCTTTTACGCCAAACATAACGTTTTGCATTGTTGCCAAAAAGTTCAATTTTGGTTTCATCTGACCAGAGCACCTTCTTCCACATGTTTGGTGTGTCTCCCAGGTGACTTGTGGCAAACTTTAAACGACACTTTTTATGGATATCTTTAAGAAATGAATTTCTTCTTGCCACTCTTCCATAAAGGCCAGATTTGTGCAATATACGACTGATTGTTGTCCTATGGACAGAGTGTCCCACCTCAGCTGTAGATCTCTGCAGTTCATCCAGAGTGATCATGGGCCTCTTGGCTGCATCTCTGACCAGTCTTCTCCTTGTATGAGCTGAAAGTTTAGAGGGACGGCCAGGTCTTGGTAGATTTGCAGTGGTCTGATACTCCTTCCATTTCAATATTATCGCTTGCACAGTGCTCCTTGGGATGTTTAAAGCTTGGGAAATATTTTTGTATCCAAATCTGGCTTTAAACTTCTTCACAACAGTATCTCGGACCTGCCTGGTGTGTTCCTTGTTCTTCATGATGCTCTCTGCGCTTTTAACGGACCTCTGAGACTATCACAGTGCAGGTGCATTTATACGGAGACTTGATTACACACAGGTGGATTGTATTTATCATCATTAGTCATTTAGGTCAACATTGGATCCTTCAGAGATCCTCACTGAACTTCTGGAGAGTTTGCTACACTGAAAGTAAAGGGGCTGAATAAATTTGCTGCATATGAAGTGCAGCAGGATTCCCCCACCCACAACCTGAGCTAGCTTTGGTTATTTTGAACTGAGAGGAACTGACAGAGCAGAGAGGAGAACCCTGTTTAGAGCAAGATGTTCCCCAGTTCTTTCATCATCATCATAATTTTTAAAGATCTCTTGAGTTTTTTATGAAATCTTAACTTGCTCTTACCTCTGATGAGAAATCTGAATCAGTAGTTGATATTTGCTGTGTCTACTGTTGCCAATTTGCCTTAATTGTGTAAGCTATGCAGTGTGGAAGTCTCCCGACCACACACACACACGCACGCACGCACGCACGCACGCACGCACGCACGCACGCACGCACGCACGCACGCACGCACGCACGCACGCACGCACGCACACACACACACACACACACACACACACACACACACACACACACACACACACACACACACACACACACACACACACACACACACACACACACACAGTTCTAGTTTTGTTCTGCCTATGATGTGAGTTTCAAATGCTGTGTGTTTTTTAAAGTTGACTTTGAACTTTTCCCTCAGACGAGAACTCAAAATCACTAATATTTGTTATGTCTACTATCATTACATTAATTGGTCTAAACAATGATAAAAATTAATGAGGAGGCACCAAATACACAGTAGGTGATAATCTTAAATGACTCCAGCTGGTAACTATGAATCTGTCTGACAACCCCATGATGCTTCTCAACAATCCCTCGAACAATATTTATTTATCACTGAGACGTTTCAATAGCAGGAAGCAGCTGGTTTGATTCATAAATTGTAAGGAGAGCTCTGGCAGGGGGTGTTGGCAAACAGTAATTGCTTCTTCGTGGTGCTGGAAGTTAGAACATCTGGAGTTGGAACATTTCTGTTTGCGAGAGATCATTTATTATGAATGAAATGCTGTTTGTTGTGGGTTTCTCCGCTGAACCATTCAGAGTAATTACTGGCTCTGCTGGCATGGAAAACTAACATTGTCTCCAGGCCTGTCAAATAAGGACACAGGACAGTTTGTAGCAGGACTAATAAACATGGGACATTTGGCTTTGTGATCAGCTAATCAATCAATCAAATGTATTTATTAAGCCCTTTTTACACCACCAGTTGTCACAAAGTGCTTTTTAGTAACCAGGTCTAGACCCCAAAGAGCAAGCAGAAGGGGGAGGTTCCTTCCTCCATCCCTTTGGGGTGGAAAAGTTTGGGGTCACATACAAATGTACTTGTTTTTTAAATACAACTCCGAGATGCTGGCCTTCTAGGCAGAGTTGCAAAGAAAAAGCCATATCTCAGACTGATTAAGATGGGAAAAGATTAAGATGGGAAAAAGAGCAATGACACTGGACAGAGGAACTCTGCCTAGAAGGCCAGCATCCCGGAGTCGCCTCTTCACTGTTGACGTTGAGACTGGTGTTTTGCAGGTACTATTTAATGAAGCTGCCAGTTGAGGACTTGTGAGGCGTCTGTTTCTCAAACTAGACACTCTAATGCACTTGTCCTCTTGCTCAGTTCTGAACCAAGGCCTCCCACTCCTCTTTCTATTCTGATTAGAGCCAGTTTACGCTGTTCTCTGAAGGGAGTAGTACACAGCGTTGTACGAGGTCTTCAGTTCCTTGGTAATTTCTCGCATGGAATAGCCTTAATTTTCTCAGAACAAGAATAGACTGATGAGTTTCAGAAGAAAGTTATTTGTTTCTGGCCATTTTGAGCCTGTAATCGAACCCACAAATAATGATGCTCCAGACACTCACCTAGTCTAAACAAGGCCAGTTTTATTGCTTCCTTAATTAGCACAACAGTTTTCAGCTGTGCTAACATAATTGCAAAAGGTTTTTCTAATGATCAATTAGCCTTTTAAAATGATAAACTTGGATTAGCTATCACAATGTGCCACTGAAACACAGGAGTGATGGTTGCTGTTAATTGGCCTCTGTACACCTATGTAGATATTTCATAAAAAATATTTTGTTTCCAGCTACAATAGCCATTTACCACATTAACAATGTCTACACTGTATTTCT
Source organism: Oncorhynchus nerka (assembly GCF_034236695.1). Taxonomy (NCBI): domain Eukaryota; kingdom Metazoa; phylum Chordata; class Actinopteri; order Salmoniformes; family Salmonidae; genus Oncorhynchus; species Oncorhynchus nerka. Next base: position 36,756,872 of record NC_088396.1, on the reverse strand, counting down.
GATTAATTTGAAGTTATTTTAATGGACACATTTTTTTGCTTTTGAAAGGCAGTGTATATTTATGTAAAATATATCTTTTATTGGTTATGTTGTTTCCAGAAAGAGTAGCCGCTGGTTCGGCAGCTGCTAACTGGGTTCCTAATAAATACTAAATACTAAAATACTCTCCAGGGTTCAAGGTATTTTTAAAAATGTATTTCACCCTTATTTAACCAGGTAGGCGAGTTGAGAACAAGTTCTCATTTACAACTGCAACCTGGCCAAGATAAAGCAAAGCAGTGCGACAAAAACAACAACACAGAGTTACACATGGAAAAAACAAACATACAGTCAATAATACAATAGAAAAGTCTATATACAGTGTGTGTAACTGAGGTAGGATAAGGGAGGTAAGGCAATAAATAGGCCATAGTGGGGAAATAATTACAATATAGCAATTTAAAACTGGAGTGATAGATGTGCAGAAGATGAGTGTGCAAGTAGAGATACTGGGGTGCGAAGGAGCAAATAAATAAATAATAATAACAGTATGGGGATGAGGTAGTTGGATGGGCTATTTACAGATGGGCTATGTACAGGTACAGTGGTCTGTGAGCTGCTCTGACAGCTGGTGCTGTTAGTGAGGGAGATATGAGTGAGGGAGATATGAGTCTCCAGCTTCAGTGATTTTTGCAGTTCGTTCCCGTCATTGGCAGCAGAGAACTGGAAGGAACGGCAGCCAAAGGAGGAATTGGCTTTGGGGGTGACCAGTGAAATATACTTGCTAGAGCGCGTGCTACGGGTGGGTGTTGCTATGCTGACCAGTGAGCTGAGAAAAGGCAGGGCTTTACCTAGCAAAGACTTATATATGACCTGGAGCCAGTGGGTTTGGCGACGAATATGAAGAGAGGGCCAGCCAACGAGAGCATACAGGTCGCAGTGGTGGGTAGTATATGGGGCTTTGGTGACAAAATGGATGGCACTGTGATAGACTGCATCCAATTTACTGAGTAGAGAGTTGGAGGCTATTTTGTAAATGACATCGCTGAAGACAAGAATCGGTAGGATAGTCAGTTGTACGAGGGTATGTTTGACAGATTGAGTGAAGGATGCTTTGTTGCGAAGTAGGAAGCCAATTCTAGATGTAATTTTGGATTGGAGATGCTTAATATGAGTCTGGAAGGAGAGTTTACAGTCTAACCAGACACCTAGGTATTTGTAGTTGTCCACATATTCTAAGTCAGAACCGTCCAGAGTAGTGATGCTGGACGGGTGGTCGGGCAGGTGTGTGTAGCGATCGGTAGAATGGCATGCATTTATTTTTACTAGCATTTAAGAGCAGTTGGAGGCCACGGAAGGAGAGTTGTATGGCATTGAAGCTCGTTAGGAAACACAGAGTCCAAAGAAGGGCCAGAAGTATACAGAATGGTGTCGTCTGCGTAGAGGTGGATCAGATAATCCCCAGCAGCGAAAGCAACATCATTAATGATATTCAGAGAAGAGAGTCGGCCCGAGAATTGAACCCTGTGGCACCCCCATAGAGACTGCCAGAGGTCCCGACAACACACCCTCCGATTTGACACACTGAACTCTGTCTGAGAAGTAGTTGGTGAACCTGGGGAGGCAGTCATTTGAGAAACCAAGGCTGTTGAGTCTGCCTATAAGAATGTGGTGATTGACAGAGTCGAAAGCCTTGGCCAGGCCGATGAATACAGCTGCACAGTATTATCTCTTATCGATGGAGGTTATGATATCGTTTAGGACCTTGAGCGTGGCTGAGGTGCACCCATGACCAGCTCGGAAACCAGATTGCATAGCGGAGAAGGTACGGTGGGATTCAAAATGGTCATTGATCTGTTTGTTAACTTGGCTTTTGAAGACCTTAGAAAGGCAGGGTAGGATGGATATAGGTCTGTAGCAGTTTGGTTCTAGAGTGTCTCCCCCTTTGAAGTATGGACCATATCCTGGTGGCTCTGTGTGTCCTGACTAGCTACTCTATTATGATGGCTAGCTTCGTGATCTACGAGGTCCATGAGCACCACAGCGGCATCAAGAGACAACAGCACATATCTGGGATAGGAGAACCCTTCCACTGAGCTATCAACTTCTTCAACGACATGGTAGGACTACGCTAACACATCATGCACAGTTAGCTGATACAATACATTTCCTCTAGCTTTGCTACATTGTCCAAAAATTGATAGCCAGGAGGATTTCTACGTTGCTCATCCTGCACCTCCTTTATACAGTCAATGACAGAACTATGAAAATTTAGCACATAACCCTAATTGCTCCTGTAAGTCACTCTGGGTAAGAGTGTCTGTTAGATCACTAAAATGTAAATGTTAACTGAAACCATGTTCAAAAGATATTTCCCCTGAAAATATATGTTGTTCAGACTGTTGTTCTGATTGCCTTTTTATATTGAAGAGGTTTCTGATTCCATTACTCTTTAGGCTTGATAAACATTGCACTTCTTAGGTAAACAATGAAGTGTTTTGAAAGGCAACTTCCTTTCAATATTGTTCAATAATTAGACTATTTCGTTGTTTACCTATTTGACATCCCATGGATTGAGACATACTGTAGATATTTAAACTCCTGCATGAAGTGCTGACCCCTCTCTTTCTCTCTCTCAAAAAACACAAATACATTTTTTTTGATGAAACATTGAATTTGGCCTTACTGCTATTAGGCCATAGAAATGCTTTTAATAACATATTTATACATGGAAGAACAGATAGTCAAAAATGTAATCAAAAGGAAGTATGTCTGACAGATAGAAGAAAGCTCAGAAAAAAATATATAAGAATTCTCTATACACTTACACTACATTACCAAAAGTTTGTGGAAACCTGCTCATCAAACATCTCATTCCAAAATCATGCGCATTAATATGAAATTGGTCTCCCTTTGCTGCTATAACAGCCACCACTCTTCTGGGAAGGCTTTCCACTAGATGTTGGAACATTGCTGCAGGCACTTCCTTCGATTCAGCCACAAGAGCATTAGTGAGATCGGGCTCTGATGTTGGGCGACTAGGCCTGGCTCACAGTTGGCTTTTCCCCTTCCTCCCAAAGAAGTTTGATGGGGTTGAAGTCAGGGCTTCCACACCGATCTGGACAAACCATTTCTGTATGGACCTTGCTTGGTGCGCGGGGGCATTGTCGCGCTGAAACAGGAATGTACCTTCCCCAAACTGTTGCCACAAATTTGAAAGCACAGATTCATCTACAATGTTATCGTATGCCGTAGCGGTAAGATTTCCCTTCACTGGAACTAAGGGGGACTAGTCCTAACCATGAAAAACAGCCCCAGACTATTATTTATCCTCTATCAAACTTTACAGTTGGTACTATGCATTGGGGCAGGTATTGTTCTCCTGGCATCCGGCAAACCCAGATTAGTTCTTCGGACTGCCAGATGGTGAAGCTTGATTCATCACTCCAGAGAAAGCGTGTTATTGCAAATGGTGATATTAGGCTTGTGTGCGGCTGCTCGGTCATGGAAACCCATTTCATGAAGCTCCCGACAAATAGTTATTGTGCTAACATTGCTTCCAGAGGCAGTGTTGCAAGTGAGGACAGATGATTTTTACACGCTTCAGCACAGTGGCATCCTATGATGGTGCCACGTTGAAAGTCACTGGGCTCTTCGGCAAGGCCATTCTACTGCCAATGTTTGTCTATGGATATTGCATGGCTGTATGCTCGATTTTATACACCTGCCAGAAATGGGTATGGCTGAAATAGCCAAATCCACTCATTTGAAGGGGTGTCCAGATACTTTTGCATATATAGTGTGTGTGTGTATTGTCGTATATACTGTAGATTATGATACCTAAGGATCCATTTTCCCTCTATAACCTCTACTGTGTGTGTTGCAGTATGAAGGAATGTGAGGCTCTGTGTACACTCTGGTCATCACGGCGATGGGCCAGTTCAGGTGTCTGGGCTCCCTGCAGCACATCAAGAACCTGACAGTGGATTCTCCCACCTCCCCCCTCTCCTCCCTCTCCCATTCCCCTCACCATCTCCTTCCCCTCCCACTCTCATTCCCTTTCAGCTAGTCATTAGTCAGTCTGGGATGCTTGAAGATTTGTTTGTGCTGCTTTTCCAACTCCTATGATGGTTGTTGTTTGGCATGACAATGGCCAAATGAGATCTGAAACCAGACTATTTCTATTGTTCTCTGACTCACCTTTTGTTCCATGTACCCTATGCCTATACATACAATTCTCCAGTGTTAATAACATTTAAAAAATGAACACAGAGTTTTAAATCATATAGACACCGGAACAGTGTTAAATTAACACAATGCGTAGTGTAAAGCGTTTTTCAGTTGTGCAAGTTCTCCCACTTAAAAAGATGAGAGAGGCCTGTAATTTTCATAATAGGTACACTTCAACTATGACAGACAAAATGAGAAAAACATCCAGAAAATCACATTGTAGGATTTTTTTTCCTACCAAATACTTATTTTCCACCGTATTTGCAATTAAATTCAATAAAAATCCTACAATGTGATTTTCTGGATTTTCTTTTCTCATTTTGTCTGTCATAGTTGAAGTGTACCTATGAAGAAAATTACAGGCCTCTCTCATCTCTTTAAGTTGGAGAACTTGCACAATTTGTGGCTGACTAAATACTTTTTTGCCCCACTGTATTTCTCAGAGTGCCTTGCTTTTCAAGTATACTGAACAAAAATATAAACACAACATCCAGCAATTTCAACTATTTTAATGAGTTGCAGTTCATATAAGGAAATCAATCAATTGAAATAAATTCATTAGGCCCTAATCTATGGATTTCCCATGACTGAGAAGGCATTTGTTTGTCACAGATAATAAAAGATAGGGGCTTTGATCAGAAAACCAGTAAGTATCTGGTGTGACCATCATTTGCCTCATGCAGTGCGATATGGCAGGTAGCCTAGTGGTTGTGGTTAGAGCTTTGGACGAGTAACCTAAAGGTTGCTAAATCGAATCCCCAAGCTGACAAGGTAAAAATATGTTGTTCTTCTCCTGATCAAGGCAGTTAATCCACTTTTCCTAGGCCGTCATTGAAAGTAAGAATTTGTTCTTAACTGACTTGCTTAGGGCTAGGGTGTATTTTTCTGAAATTCAGCCTGACTGATGTGTCCAGTGCAAACTGCCTGTTACTCAGGCCCAGAAGCCAGGATATGCATATAATTGGTAGTGTTGGATAGAAAACACTTTGAAATTTTAGAAATGTTAAAATAATGTATGAGACTATAACACAATTTATATGGTAGGCAAAAATCCAAAGAAAAACCAAACAGAATTAGTAATTGTTTTGAGATCCCAGGCTCTTATAATGGAAAACTATGGGTTCTATGCAAGTCTAGCTCCCATATTGCAATTCCTATGGCTTCCACTAGATGTCAACAGTCTTTGTTCAAGGTTTCAGGCTTGTTTCTTCCAAAATGAGGAAGAATTTGGAGTTTTGGTACAAAGAGTCACAGTGGAAAATCAGTCTGTTGGCGGGCCTGCATTTTTGTTTCTATTGAACATACTTCTTTCCATATGAAATATTATAGTTGAATTACATTTTAGGGTACCTGAGGCTTAAATAGAAACGTAGTTTGACTTGTCTGACCAGAGTTTAGCGGTAGCTTTTTGGATTCCTTTGTCTGCACGTTGAACGAGTGGAACTAAACTGACTTTTTCGGAGCATTGAAGGTGACTTCCGGGTTGGAGCGAGCGGTCGCATCTGCACTCGGTCCGCAGGTAGTATTACATTTCATTACATTTCATTATAGTACAACGGTTTGATTTGTCTAATGTTAGCAATTTCTTCTTAGCTAGCTACATAGCCGTCTTTGTATCATAGATAATTGCGTAATTATCGTATTTCGTCGTCCTAACGCAGTCTACACTGCCCTGCAGCTAGCCAGCTAGCTAACGTCCACCATTAGCTAGTCCACCGTCTACCGATTAGCAACGGTTTGATTTGTCTAATCTTAGCAATTTCTTCTTAGCTAGCTACATAGCCGTCTTTGTATCATAGATAATTGCGTAATTATCGTATTTCGTCGTCCTAACGCAGTCTACACTGCCCTGCAGCTAGCCAGCTAGCTAAAGTCCACCGTTAGCTAGTCCACCGTCTACCGATTAGCAGCACAACTATTACACTCAACTGAACGACTTGATTAGTGTAGTGTTAGCTAGCTACATAGTTGTCTTTGCTGTCTTCGTATCCAAGATAATTGTGTAGTTTAGAGTGTGTAGTTTTAGAGTGATTATCTTAATTTACCGAGGTTAGCTAGCCAGCTATTTGAAGTCCTTAACGTAGGAGACACTGCTAGCTAGCCAACAGCTAGCCAACGTCTACCGAACAGAACTTCCGCACTCAACAATCCGGTCGCATTTCGCTTCGCTCCACAGGTAGTATCACATTTTTCATTTCATTTCATTACAGTACAACGGCTTGATTTGTTTGATCGTAGCTAGCTACATAGCTAGCTACATAGCCGTCTTTGTACCAAAGATAATTGTGTAGTCTTGAGCGATTTCCTAGGTTAGCTAGCCAGCTATTGTCGTTCTTTTAACGCAACGTAACGTAATCAACACTGCTAGCTAGCCAGCTAGCCCAGAATAGCAGCACAGTAGCACAGTAGAAACTATTACACTCAACGGAACGACTTGATTAGTGTAGTGTCAACAACGCAGACACTGCCAGCTAGCCTACTTCAGCAGTACTGTATCATTTTAATCATTTTAGTCAATAAGATTCTTGCTACGTAAGCTTAACTTTCTGAACACTCGAGACGTGTAGTCCACTTGTCATTCCAATCTCCTTTGCATTAGCGTAGCCTCTTGTTTGGCCTGTCAACTATGTGTCTGTCTATCCCTGTTCTCTCCTCTCTGCACAGACCATACAAACGCTCCACACCGCGTGGCCGCGGCCACCCTAATCTGGTGGTCCCAGCGCGCACGACCCACGTGGAGTTCCAGGTCTCCGGTAGCCTCTGGAACTGCCGATCTGCGGCCAACAAGGCAGAGTTCATCTCAGCCTATGCCTCCCTCCAGTCCCTCGACTTCTTGGCACTGACGGAAACATGGATCACCACAGACAACACTGCTACTCCTACTGCTCTCTCTTCGTCTGCCCACGTGTTCTCGCACACCCCGAGAGCTTCTGGTCAGCGGGGTGGTGGCACCGGGATCCTCATCTCTCCCAAGTGGTCATTCTCTCTTTCTCCCCTTACCCATCTGTCTATCGCCTCCTTTGAATTCCATGCTGTCACAGTTACCAGCCCTTTCAAGCTTAACATCCTTATCATTTATCGCCCTCCAGGTTCCCTCGGAGAGTTCATCAATGAGCTTGATGCCTTGATAAGCTCCTTTCCTGAGGACGGCTCACCTCTCACAGTTCTGGGCGACTTTAACCTCCCCACGTCTACCTTTGACTCATTCCTCTCTGCCTCCTTCTTTCCACTCCTCTCCTCTTTTGACCTCACCCTCTCACCTTCCCCCTACTCACAAGGCAGGAAATACGCTCGACCTCATCTTTACTAGATGCTGTTCTTCCACTAACCTCATTGCAACTCCCCTCCAAGTCTCCGACCACTACCTTGTATCCTTTTCCCTCTCGCTCTCATCCAACATTTCCCACACTGCCCCTACTCGGATGGTATCGCGCCGTCCCAACCTTCGCTCTCTCTCCCCGCTACTCTCTCCTCTTCCATCCTATCATCTCTTCCCTCTGCTCAAACCTTCTCCAACCTATCTCCTGATTCTGCCTCCTCAACCCTCCTCTCCTCCCTTTCTGCATCCTTTGACTCTCTATGTCCCCTATCCTCCAGGCCGGCTCGGTCCTCCCCTCCCGCTCCGTGGCTCGACGACTCATTGCGAGCTCACAGAACAGGGCTCCGGGCAGCCGAGCGGAAATGGAGGAAAACTCGCCTCCTGCGGACCTGACATCCTTTCACTCCCTCCTCTCTACATTTTCCTCTTCTCTCTCTGCTGCTAAAGCCACTTTCTACCACTCTAAATTCCAAGCATCTGCCTCTAACCCTAGGAAGCTCTTTGCAACCTTCTCCTCCCTCCTGAATCCTCCTCCCCTCCCCCTCCTCCCTCTCTGCAGATGACTTCGTCAACCATTTTGAAAAGAAGGTCGACGACATCCGATCCTCGTCAAACGACACCGCTGGTTCTGCTCACACTGCCCTACCCTGTGCTCTGACCTCTTTCTCCCCTCTCTCTCCAGATGAAATCTCGCGTCTTGTGACGGCCGGCCGCCCAACAACCTGCCCGCTTGACCCTATCCCCTCCTCTCTTCTCCAGACCATTTCCGGAGACCTTCTCCCTTACCTCACCTCGCTCATCAACTCATCCCTGACCGCTGGCTACGTCCCTTCCGTCTTCAAGAGAGCGAGAGTTGCACCCCTTCTGAAAAAACCTACACTCGATCCCTCCGATGTCAACAACTACAGACCAGTATCCCTTCTTTCTTTTCTCTCCAAAACTCTTGAACGTGCCGTCCTTGGCCAGCTCTCCCGCTATCTCTCTCAGAATGACCTTCTTGATCCAAATCAGTCAGGTTTCAAGACTAGTCATTCAACTGAGACTGCTCTTCTCTGTATCACGGAGGCGCTCCGCACTGCTAAAGCTAACTCTCTCTCCTCTGCTCTCATCCTTCTAGACCTATCGGCTGCCTTCGATACTGTGAACCATCAGATCCTCCTCTCCACCCTCTCCGAGTTGGGCATCTCCGGCGCGGCCCACGCTTGGATTGCGTCCTACCTGACAGGTCGCTCCTACCAGGTGGCGTGGCGAGAATCCGTCTCCACACCACGTGCTCTCACCACTGGTGTCCCCCAGGGCTCTGTTCTAGGCCCTCTCCTATTCTCGCTATACTCCAAGTCACTTGGCTCTGTCATAACCTCACATGGTCTCTCCTATCATTGCTATGCAGACGACACACAATTAATCTTCTCCTTTCCCCCTTCTGATGACCAGGTGGCGAATCGCATCTCTGCATGTCTGGCAGACATATCAGTGTGGATGACGGATCACCACCTCAAGCTGAACCTCGGCAAGACGGAGCTGCTCTTCCTCCCGGGGAAGGACTGCCCGTTCCATGATCTCGCCATCACGGTTGACAACTCCATTGTGTCCTCCTCCCAGAGCGCTAAGAACCTTGGCGTGATCCTGGACAACACCCTGTCGTTCTCAACTAACATCAAGGCGGTGGCCCGTTCCTGTAGGTTCATGCTCTACAACATCCGCAGAGTACGACCCTGCCTCACACAGGAAGCGGCGCAGGTCCTAATCCAGGCACTTGTCATCTCCCGTCTGGATTACTGCAACTCGCTGTTGGCTGGGCTCCCTGCCTGTGCCATTAAACCCCTACAACTCATCCAGAACGCCGCAGCCCGTCTGGTGTTCAACCTTCCCAAGTTCTCTCACGTCACCCCGCTCCTCCGCTCTCTCTACTGGCTTCCAGTTGAAGCTCGCATCCGCTACAAGACCATGGTGCTTGCCTACGGAGCTGTGAGGGGAACGGCACCTCAGTACCTCCAGGCTCTGATCAGGCCCTACATCCAAACAAGGGCACTGCGTTCATCCACCTCTGGCCTGCTCGCCTCCCTACCACTGAGGAAGTACAGTTCCCGCTCAGCCCAGTCAAAACTGTTCGCTGCTCTGGCCCCCCAATGGTGGAACAAACTCCCTCACGACGCCAGGACAGCGGAGTCAATCACCACCTTCCGGAGACACCTGAAACCCCACCTCTTTAAGGAATACCTAGGATAGGATAAAGTAATCCCTCTCATCCCCCCCCCCCCCCTAAAAATATTTAGATGCACTACTGTTCCACTGGATGTCATAAGGTGAATGCACCAATTTGTAAGTCGCTCTGGATAAGAGCGTCTGCTAAATGACTTAAATGTAAATATAATCGAACAAAACGACCATTCATGTTGTAGCTGGGACCCTTGGGATTGCAAACAGAGGAAGATTTTCAAAAGTAAGTGATTTATTTAATCACTATTTGTGATTTTATGTAGCCTGTGCTGGTTGAAAAATATGTTGATGTGGGGCGCCGTCAAACAGTTGCATGGTATGCTTTCGCTGTAACAATAATTAAGCTTTTAATCGATTTAAGCTACTTGTATGTTCATAAATGTTTAATATAACGATTATTTATTTGAATTGCGCACCCTCCAATTTCACCAGATGATTCGACAGGTGTCCCGCTGATGGGACGTCTATCCCTATTCAAAAAAATAAAAATACATTTCATTCACATTGAGTTGATCAGGCTGTTGATTGTGGCTGTCGTACACGCTGATCCAGAGCATTCGAAACATGCTCACTGGGTGGCATGTCTGGTGAGTATACAGGCCATGGAAAAACTGGGACATTTTCAGCTTCCAGGAATTGTGTACAGACCCTTGCAACATGGGGCTGTGCATTCTCATACTGAAACATGAGGTGATGGCAGTGGATGAATGGCACGACAATGGCCTCACTATCTCATCACGGTATCTCTGTGCATTCAAATTGCCATTGAGAAAATGCAATTGTGTTTGTTGTTCATAGCTTTTGCCTGCCCATACCATAATCACCTTCACCATGGGGCACTCTGTTTACAATGTTTACATCAGCAAATCACTCACCCACATGACACCATACACATGGTCTGCAATTGTGTGGCTGGTTGGACGTACTGCCAGATTCTGGAGACGGCTTATGGTAGAGAAATTAACATTCAATTATCTGGCAACAGCTCTGGTGGACATTCCTGCAGTCAGCATGCCAATTGCACGCTCCCTCAAAACTTGCGACATCTGTGGCATTGTGTTGTGTGACAAAACGGCACATTTTATTGTCCCCAGCACAAGGTGCACCTGTGTAATTATCATGCTGTTTAATCAGCTTCTTGCTATGCCACACATGTCAGGTGGATGGATTGTCTTGGCAAAGGAGAAATGCTCACTAACAGGGATGTCAACAAATTGATGGCCAAAATTGGAGAGAAATTAGCTTTTTGTGTGAATAAGAAATTTCAGGGATCTTTTATTTCAGCTCATGAAACATGGGACCAACACGTAACATGTTGCATATATTTTTGTTCAATGTAAATTGAAGTGACCACCCATGACTGAATTTGTTAGTGATAGAGACATGGTTGTTGCTGTCATGCCTTTTATTTTTATTTAGTTTTTTTTAAACAATATATAACATACACATACAAAGAACAACAACATCATCACACAAACATCAACTACTTCATACCTGCCCAGACCTACGTGCTCACACCCCCATCTCCAGCGCCCCGTCACTCTTCGCCACCTGGCCTAAAACTGCACCATTTTGTTTCTCTCCGTCGCCCACGGAGAGATAATAAAGAATCTTAACTTTCCATTGTGCTAATGAGTACAGACGTGTAAAATGATAAAGATGTGTAAAAATGGTGCCGATAGAGATGGTCTCCTCGCTTCGCGTTCTAAGGACACTATGCAGTATTTTTTAAATGTATTATTTACAAGCATTTCGCTACAATCGCATTAACATCTGCTAACCATGTGTATGTGACCAATAGCATTTGATTTGATGACGGATGATTGGTTGATTTCCAGTTTTTAATAAGTATACGTTTTTGCACGATGATTGACGAGAGAAGCATCGTCCAACCCATAGGATATCTAACTGTACCCTCACTTGCCATGTCCTGAAATATGCAGGCAGATAAATGTACAGAAATGTACATTGTAATACTTCTGACCGGCAACTTTCTAACTCTGCTCCAAAACTTTAGGACTTTGCAACATTCCCAGAGGACATGCATTATTGAGTCATTGTTAGTTTTAGACTTAAGACATGACTCTGCCGTTGTGCTGTAGAATTTGTGAATTTAGTCTCTTGTATAATAAATTATATACATTTGTTTATACTGGATTAAGTGTACATTTGTTCCAACATTCCCTCCATCTTGTGCCAATATCAGTTATTTTTAGGTCTTGGATCCAATAGTTGATCTTTTTTTCTTAGATAGGCTCTCTGCAAGGTTTACTAGAAAGGAATATGAATATCCTTTCCTGACTCAAATAGGATTCCCTCAAGATTGCTCTGATGCCCAAAACATTTCAAAAAAACATTTCGTAATATAAAACTTTTAAGTTGCATGTATTTGAAAATATCTACGTTGGTCAATCTCCCAGAATGCCTTGCCTTTCTAGTAAATTGTAGAGTTACCACCGATGACTGAATTTGCTAGTGACAGAGACATGGTTGTTGCGTTCATTCATTGTAAGTCACTGAGATCTTAAGTGAATGTGTCATTGTGAAAGAGGAAAATATATTTAAAGTTTCTGAACAGTTAAAATCATGTTTTTCATGAAATGGGATGATGTTTGAAGGACACCAGATCAAGGTATGATGATTAAAGTATGACAAATGACTGTGGCGTCTACATTGATAAAGTTTGGTCATAATGTCAAGCACTTGGATTCCGTATTAAGGGGACAAGGTGACATCACTTTAACTCTCATTTTAATACACCAATGGTGACGTGATATTCTCTTGCCTGATTTAAATAAGTACCGCCTTGTAACCAACTTTGGAGAAATTGTGTGTTTGCAGAGGGGCGTGGTTAATATAGCTAGATAGCTACTCTACTTTATCTATTGCAAAGATACTTATATGTTTCCAGTATTGCGGCGTAACTGACTAAGTTACCAGCAAAAATATTGGAATCAGAATAGATGATCACTTCGAGGACATTTAGATTCAGGAAGAATGTTTGCAAAAAAAACTTTGACACTTCTCTGTTTTCTCAATGACATTCAAATCAGCATTTAAAAAAAAGCTCAAGTTTAAGTTTGTCTGACCATAAGTCAGAGATCACTATGATCTCTAAAACAACAAGAATAAGCTTTCATAGACTCAAATCATCAAATCTAATTTTATTGGTTACATACAAGTGTTTAGCAGATGTTAATGTGGGTGTAGCGAAATGCTTGTAAAACTACAGTCCAAACTATGTCTTCCAATGGTTCGACTGCTGTCGACATCCAACGATTATCCAATTTGAATAAACGCTTGGAGGTAAGGATGACAGCAGTGGTGTAGTCTACGGCGATATAGATATCACTTATTGTTGATATCTACATAGCGCATTGTTGTGAATCACACTGTGGTTGTTGTGGATGGCTGTTCACAAGTGTAAATGAGTATTTGAACTCCTCTGTCAGGAGGAATGGGCCAAAATTCACCCAACTTCTTGTGGGAAGCTTGTGGAAGGCTACCCGAAACGTTTGACCCAAGTTAAACAATGTTAAAGGCAATACCACCAAATACTAATTGAGTGTATGTAAAATTATGACCCACTGGGAATGTGATGAAAGAAATAAAAGCTCAAATAAATCATTCTCTCTACTATTATTCTGACATTTCACATTCTTAAAATAAAGTGGTGATCCTAACTGACCTAAGACAGGACAGGGAATTTTTACTAGGATTAAATGTCAGGAATTGTGAAAAACTGAGTTGAAATGTATTTGGCTAAGGTGAATGTAAACTTCCGACTTCAACTTTGTCCAGTATGACTCAAACGTTTGGACACATCTACTCATTCAAGGGTTTTTCTTTATTTTACTATTTTCTACATTGTATAATAATAGTGAAGACATCAAAACTATGAAATGACACATATTATTCGAGCTATTCTTTTAACAAATAGGGCTATCTTCTGTATACCAACCCTACCGTATCACAACACAACGCATTAAGATTGAAAGAAATTCTGCAAATGATCTTTTAACAAGGCACACCTGTTAATTAAAATGCACTCATGGAGCTGATTGAGAGAATGCAAAATGTGTGCAAATTTGTCATCAAGGCAAAGGGTGGCTACTTTGAAGAATCTCAAATGTAAAATATATTTAGATTTGTTTAACACTTTTTGGCTAACTACATGATTCCATATGTGTTATTTATTAGTTGTGATATCTTCACAATTATTCTACAATGTAGAAAATATTAAAAATATTAAAAACCCTGGAATGAGTAGGGGTGTTTAAACATTTTACTGGCACATTGATTCTTGAAGAATATGAATAATACATGCCTCACTGTCACACTCCATGAGAACCCAAAATATAAGATTATTTTTATCTGTCACGCCTTGGTCATTGTATTTTGTGTTTTGTTAATAGTTTGGGTAGGCCAGGGTGTGACATGGGTATATATGTTGTGTTTCGTATTGGGGTTTGTATTATTTGGGATTGCGGCTGATTAGGGGTGTGGTATAGGTTTGGCTGCCTGAGGCGGTTCTCAATGAGAGTCAGGTGCTTCTCTTTGTCTCTGATTGGGAACCGTATTTAGGTAGCTTGAGTTCGCGTTGTATTTCGTGGGTGATTGTACCTGTCTTTGTGTATTCACCAGATAGGCTGTATAGTTTCACGGTCCGTTTGTTGTTTTGTATTCTCACAGTTATTTCATGTATCGCTATTTCCTTTATTAAAGCACATGAGTAACCTACACGCTGCATTTCGGTCCGACTCTCTTTCAACAGACGAACGCCGTTACATTATCCAATGTTTGTAAACATTGTAAATGCAAACAAACACTCTGTAACCTCATAACATGGTTAAAACAATCCTTTTGATAACATTTCTCCAGACCCATTCCTCAGTTTTTGATTAAGGCAGCCCCCTGCAACTCTCTGATTCGGGGGTTGGGTTAAATGCGGAAGACACATTTCAGTTGAAGGCAGTCAGTTGTACAACTGCCTAGGTATCCCCCTTTCCCTTTACCCTTTACTTTAATCAAATTGTATTGGTCACATACACATGGCTTGCAGATGTTATTGTGAGTGTAGCGAAATGCTTGTCATCTGCTAACCATGTGTATGTGACCAATACAATTTGATTTGAAAGGGTTGATGTAAATTTATGAAAGTTGATGGAATTTCAATGTTTGAGTTGCTTTGTGTATCAACATTTTATTGAGATTATTGTACTGTTCTGTATACAGGTTGCAAGTGTTGATGATGGGATATGTAGATAGGGCGAGTCGGTCAAGGATCGATTCGGACAAGGTGGTAAATTGTATGACAAGCGACAGTTTGTTCAGAGTAAAGATATCTGGTACAACGTATACGGGCTCATTCATTTGGCTCACAAGGAACCAGCAGAAAGAAGCCCCGATAACAGATTGCAAGCATGTTATGTACAGTACAGAAAGTGGGTTGAGTCTGGAAGTCCCGGTCTTTTGGTTGGCCACAGTTGAGGTGTTGTCTTCTTGGATTGGTCCTGTTGAGCCGTCCGTCATTCCTCTGGGTCTCGTCGTGCCGTTCTCAGTCACACAATGTTCGGCTAGGAAGGAGATTGTGTGTGTGTGCGTTTGTCTCTGTCTCAAGGCTGTGTGTCCTCCTCCCAATGTGTGGGTGTATGTCTTATCTGTGTGTCCTCGGCAGTTAGTGTGTGTATGTGTGTGTGTGTGGGTGTGGGAGCTATCCTGTATGGGACCTAACATGTTTTACTGTGAAAATACGTTGTCTCAGTTATAGCAATGTAATAGCAGTAAGCTGGTCATTTGCATAAGAAATAGCACTTCCTTACACAAGTGATACAAATATTCTAACAGTTGGGTATCCTAACTCTGGCCAGATTCCAAAAGGAATTAACGTCACTTTATAAGCCAGTTTAACGTGATTTGCAGGTAGAGTTGCATAATTCTGGTAAAATTGCCAGTTTTTCCAGGAAGCTTGGTTGGAAGTTTCCTGGAAACAGAAAAAGGAAATTGATACATGTATCGGCACACTGCTTTGAAATAAACTGCTCAGCCATTTCAACGCATGCATCGGAGCTCTGGTATAAAACGTAACATCACGAGGTACCACTATAGTGTCAAATGTTTGTACCACTTTATGAACAAATCTAAACCTTTTTTTCTGACAGCATAATACAATGGCCTGGAACTCACAGTTTATAGGCAATATCAGGCCTGCAAGTCACATTATGCTGGCATGCAAGATGATGTGTAATTCGTATTGGAATCCAGACAGTTTGGGGAAAACCAATTTTAGGATTTTTTTTTATCACCCGCAACCTGTATTCAGAATGAATGCCAGGGTTGGGAAGACTAAGCTATGAGACTACCTAAAAATCTAAACCTGAACAACCATTTCATTAATCGGTGCAATAAATCCAAGTAGCATAATGGATTAGTAATCAAATCAAAGTTTATTTGTCACGTGCGCCGACCTTACAGTGAAATGATTACTTACAGGCTCTAACCAATAGTGCAAAAAAGGTATTAGGTGAAGAATAGGCAAGTAAAGAAATAAAAACAACTGTCACGACCTGGCCATAGAGAGGGTTTTATTCTCTATTTTGGTTAGGCCAGAGTGTGACTAGGGTGGGCATTCTAGTTTATTTATTGATATGTTTTCTATTTCTTTCTGTTTGGCCGGGTGTGGTTCTCAATCAGACGCAGCTGTCTATCGTTGTCTCTGATTGAGAATCATACTTAGGCAGCTTTTTCCCACCTGTGTTTTGTGGGTAGTTGTTTTCTGTTTTGAGTCTGCACCAGACATAACTGTTTAGTTTTGTTCCAGTTTGTTATTTTGTCTCAGTGTTCAGTTTAAATAAATTATCATGAACACGTGCCACGCTACGCTTTGGTCCACTCCTTCTTCATGCAACGACGAGCATTACAACAACAGTAAAAAGACAGTGAAAAATAACAGTAGCGAGGCTGTATACAATAGCGAGGCTATAAAAGTAGCGATGCTACTTACAGACACCGGTTAGTCGGGCTGATTGAGATAGTATGTAGATAAGGTTAAAGTGACTATGCATATATGATGAACAGAGAGTAGCAGTAGTGTAAAAGAGGGGTTGACGAGTGGTGGGTGGCGGGACTCAATTCAGATAGCCCGGTTAGCCAATGTGCGGGAGCACTGGTTGGTCGGACCAAATGAGGTAGTATGTACATGCATGTATAGAATGTATAACTTGGGGGTAAAAACTGTTCAGAAGCCTTTTTGTCCTATACTTGGCACTCTGGTACTGCTTGCCATGTGGTAGTAGAGAGAACAGTCTAAGACTGGGGTGGCTGGGGTCTTTGACACTTTTTATGGCCTTTCTCTGACACCGCCTGGTGTAGAGGTCCTGGATGGCAGGCAGCTTAGCCCCAGTGATGTACTGGGCCGTGCTTTGTAGTGCCTTGTGGTCGGAGGCCGAGCAATTGCTGTACCAGGCAGTGATGCAACCTCTCGATGTTGCAGCCCTTTGAGAACCTTTTGAGGACCTTTTGAGGATCTCAGGATCCATGCCAATTTTTTTTAGTTTCTTGAGGAGGAATAGGCTTTGTTGTGCCCTCTTCACGACTGTCTTGGTGTGTTTGGACCATTCTAGTTGGTTGGTGATGTGGACACTAAGGAATTTGAAACTCTCAACCTGCTCCAATACAGCCCTGTCGATGAGAACGGGGGCGTGCTCGGTCCTCTTTTTCCTGTAGTCCACAATCATCTCCTTTTGTCTTGGTTACCTTGAGGGATAGGTTGTTATTCTGGCACCACCGTTCACACCACACCCGGGGGGCTCCAATGTTGAGGATCAGCGTGGCAGATGTCTTGCTACCTACCCTCACCACCTGAGGGGCGGCCCTTCAGGAAGTCCAGGATCCAGTTGCAGAGGGAGGTGTTTAGTCCCAGGATCCTTAGCTTAGTGAGGAGCTTTGAGGGCACCATGGTGTTGAACGCTGAGCTGTAGTCAATGAATAGAATTCTCACATAGGTGTTCCTTTTGTCCAGGTGGGAAAGGGCTGTGTGAAGTGCAATATTGATTGCATCATCTGTGGATCTGTTTGGGCAGTATGCAAATTGGAGTGGGTCTAGGGTTTCTGGGATAATGGTGTTGATGTGAGCAATTACCAGCCTTTCAAAGCACTTCATGGCTACAGACTTGAGTGCTACGGGTCTGTAGTCAGTTAGACAGGTTGCCTTCATGTTCTTGGGCACAGGACCTATGCTGGTCTGCTTGAAACATGTTGGTTTTACAGACTCAATCAGGGACATGTCAAAAATGTCAGTGAAGACACCTGCCCCGCAGCCTTTTGAAAGTTGACCTGTTTAAATGTCTTATTCACGTCGGCTACGAAGAGCGTGATCACACAGTCTTCCGGTACAGCTGATGCTCTCATGCATGCCTCAGTGTTGCTTGCCTCGAAACGATCATAGAAGTGATTTAGCTTGTCTGGTAGGCTCGTGTCACTGGGCAGCTTGCTGCTGTGTTTCCCTTCGTAGTCTGTAATAGTTTGCAAGCCCTGCCACATAAGACGAGGTTCGGAGCCGGTGTAGTATGATTCAATCTCAGCCCTGTATTGATGCTTTGACTGTTCGCTTGTTCGTCGCAGGACAGAGCAGGATTTCTTACAAGTGTCCGGGTTTTAGTTGCATAAAGTTAATGAATCAATCAATCAATGTACATGCACAAACAGATATTGAAACAACCTGAAATACAGCCTGTTGGGAAATATGATAATGATGGGCATTGTTTTGGTTTGCGTTTCTGGGCTTTGTATTAGGGTAAAACTAGGCCATCAAAATAATGCTTTATGTTGTATTGTGTTAAATAATTGATACTTTTAATAATAAAATATATTCACTTAGGATCTCACTTGAAGTCCAGGACCAAAAAATAGGCGAATGCAACATGTCATGGAAAGGCAAGGAACTTTCTGAAAAGGCAAGGAACTCTGGAAAATATATGAATATGGCTTTACACTAAGCAGTGTGGTAATTTAACAATATTCCAGTGTCTTTCTGGGTCCACAGACTCAACACTTTACGTGCTGAATTAACACTGTGTTAATTTCATGTTTTTTTTTTACACTGAAGATTTTGCTGTGTAGCATTCTCCCATATATGTATTATGTGCTGCCTTGCCAACTCATATGGTCATTGTTTCTCGTGACAACGGCCATAGGCAGCACAAACAGATCTAGGACCAGGCAATTCCTACTGTGCCCTGACTGATTTGATGTTTGTTTCCTGTGCCCTAAGCTAGCTTGTTCCCAGATCTATTTGTGTTGTATAGCCAGCTATTGCACCATGACAACACAAAAAGATCTGGGACAAGGCTAACTGTACGCTATGGCTATAAACTAATATTCCCCCTTCTGACAGATAATAACATCGACTCTGATTGGTAATAAAATATATACATTCCTTTGTGGTTGAGTGTGTGTCTCTCAGCTTTGACAGTGGCTTCACAGTGAAGACGTATCTGGCAGTGTCTTCCTGTGAGGTGGAGTTTATTACCAACTTCATTCAACACCACTTCCCCACATTTCTCCCAGCACATTCCCAAAGCACATTCACACAGTTTATGATGTATGGCACCTGATTGATGATTGATTGATTGACATGTGCCCTCCTGTCTCCTCACAGGACCAACACTCTTTCATTGTGGAGTATCATGTTCCTGTGGCACCTGGAGGTATGGTAGACATCTTTGACCAGCTGGAGTCCAACAAAGCCACTTTGCAGATCAAGCACTTCTCCGTCAGCCAGACTACCCTGGATGAGGTGAGCGAGAGAGACAGGGAGAGGAAGGGAGATGGAGAAAGTGAGATATGGGGTGTGAGAAAAGAGAGACAGACAGAGATGGTGGGGGGAGTCTATCAGAGACTTAAAAGGCCATTATGTCTTCACACTTCAAAAATCAAGGTGCAAAATATGTTTTGAATCCTACCTATGCTGCATCCCAAAATGGCACCCTATTCCCTTTATAGGTCAAAAGTAGTGCACTAGGGAATAGGGTGCCATTTGGGGCATAACCCTACAGTATGTAAAGCAGTCTGAATAACAAACCCAGTCACTGATCCTTCCAGGTCTTCATGAACTTTGCCATGGGAAAGGTTGGCATGGAGACAATCCCAAGCACACAGCATAAGCCTCGAATACATTGAGGCTTCAGATACATAGCTTTTGCGGCTATCTTGTTCACAATACAATGTGTCTGTCTGTCTGAGGACACCCACTGTGAAGGAAGAAGAGCAACATTCAATCTGAGCTGGAACTGAA
Organism: Oncorhynchus nerka; assembly: GCF_034236695.1. NCBI lineage: Eukaryota > Metazoa > Chordata > Actinopteri > Salmoniformes > Salmonidae > Oncorhynchus > Oncorhynchus nerka. Next base: position 36,736,830 of record NC_088396.1, on the reverse strand, counting down.
TAAATGGATCTGCATGTACGTTGAATAATAATACAAATATGAAATCAAATCAAATCAAATTAATTTATATAGCCCTTCGTACATCAGCTGATATCTCAAAGTGCTGTACAGAAACCCAGCCTAAAACCCCAAACAGCAAGCAATGCAGGTGTAGAAGCACGGTGTCTAGGAAAAACTCCCTAGAAAGGCCAAAACCTAGGAAGAAACCTAGAGAGGAACCAGGCTATGAATTCTTCTTGTAATTAATTTACTTTATTTTAATTGTATAATTTTGCTTTTGGTACTGTAATCACTGTATCACATATACCTTATAAAGGATCACTTATGAAGTCACTTTGTGGCCACTTTGGACTGTTCAATTGAACCGGGTTGCTCTATTGATGGTTCATCATGTAATGAGAATCAAAGAGATGTTAACATGCTTCTATCATGTTTCTTCACTAATATGGGTTGAAGTCCTAAAAATGTAATGGCCATCCTTCCTCACCTGTAGGCTAGAACCAATTAACAAAAGTACAATTACATATTTACAATTACAATCACATCTAAGAGCAAATAAATGGTATTGTCATGTTATTATCATTCCAAATCGAAGTACTGTGGTGGAAGCACTGCTCTTCACCAACAGTTATAACCTTAGAGAAATCAGTATTCCCCATGTTTAACCATTCTCTGCATTCCAATGGTGAAACTCTTATATTTTGTTGATTAAATGATATTTATTTGGCCCAATGGTTAAGCAGAAAAAGTTCTGAAAAAATACTTGAAAATGTACGACCTACTATATGTGCAGAGACTGTACTTATGGTGACGAT